>NC_031799.1:59379772-59400489 GCF_001522545.3 Parus major | reverse complement strand
CACAGCACTCCAGGTGGGTCCCACAAGAGCAGAGCAGAGGGCAGGATCACCTCCTTCGCCCTGCTGGCCGCGCTCCTTTGGATGCACCCAGAGTGTGTTTGGCTCGCTGGGCTGCGAGCGCACGCTGCCGGCTCCTGTTGAGTTTTTCACCAGCCAGCACACCAAGTCTTTCTCCTCAGGGCTACCCTCAGTCACTGCTCTGCCCAAACTGGGGGTGTGTTTGGAATTGCCACGACCCAAGTGCAGGACCTTGCACTTTGCTTTGTTGAACTCCATGAGGTTTGCATGGACCCACTTCTCACGCATGGCAAGGTTCCTCTGGATGGCATCGCTTCCCTCCAGTGTGTGCAACACACAGCCTGATGTCACCAGAAAACTTGCTGGGGAGGCACTAAATCCCACTAGGCTCAGTCTTCTACTAAAACCCTTGTCTCAAGGCTTTTTTAAGAAAGCTTTCTAGAATTTGCATTTGTGTGTTACAGCTGTTTGTTTTTTTTAACAGAAAAGATCATTGCCACAAAAATTTCCATCAGGGCTTTTTAAACAGACTTAAACAGAAACACCAACTAATATCAAATATATATATATAAAAAAATGAAAATTTACAGAAAATAGAAAGCAAATTAAGTTAACATTGAGGCAATTTCACTGGCTCTAAACAGGGATCCCTCTGCCTCTCTGAGATAAGAACAACACTTGGGGGAGTAATGGCCTATATAACATAACAAAATATATATATATATATATATTACTTTATATTTTACATAGCATTTACTAACTAGTATTTAGTGAAATTGTATGTCAATACATACCAGTGTAATGAAAAAGGATATATGTATTTCAAAACTAAGCAATTGGAACATTTGGTTTCCATGTGCTGGTATATTCATTGAACTTTGCCATAACGTAGCTTTACCCATAATCAGCAAAAAATAGTGTAAGTCATGAAATATGTATCGAAATTGTTGGTTCTCCTTGCATTTGGAAAATGAGAAGCTCCCTTCTCCTTCTTGGAAATTCCCTGAAATGGATGAATACTAGAAATGACCTAAGACATGTTTGCAGCACTTAACGATGTTGAGGATTTTGATATCACCTGGTCTGTGACCCATTCTTGCTATCTGTGGAGCATTTCTTCAGAGGAAAAAATTATAGGAACTGTTGAAGGATAGATGTTCTTCAGCTGTTTTTTGTTGGTTTGCTTTTAGTTTTGTTTCTGTTTTGTTTTGATTTTAGCTTTTATTTTCCTTTTGCTAAGCATAGAACATATGTCTTCCTGAGGTTTTCCACTTTGTTTGAGGACTGCAGATTACTGTCTGCTCTTTTCCAGCACCTTTCTACGGCAATAACTGCTGGCCCTGCAGAAGCATGTTTTCTCATTCCAAAATCATTCAAAGTGTTTGACAGAGCTGTCTGGGCTGCATGGCAAGTCCAGCACAGAGCAAACACAGTCATCAGCTGCAGAGCTGCTGTGTGGATTAAGAGAGTACATGATTATGACAAGCACTTCTTTAATTTTGTTTTTGTTGCTGTTGTTGGTTTTGGGGTTTTTTTGTTTGTTTTGTTTTTTACTTTCATACTTTCTGACTTTGTCTTCCTTTGTACTTTCTTGTTCCCAGTAGTAGCAAGGCAGCTACCAATTCTGCGATTATCCCTCCACCACTCAGAGCTGGGAGAAAATTCCAGCCTCCTTCCTCCCTGCACATATGATCCCAGGCAGCACTGTCTCTGCCTGCTGAGCAGGACCAACAGAAAGAGGTGAGCTCCCACAAGCTTGGAGGTACTTACAGGTCAGACCTCAGGGGGAACACTGACCTACTTCCACCTCCAAAACATGCATGTTCAGATGTCTGCAGAAGCATTTTGTCTCCTTGCTAGTAAGTAAGTAATGAAAAGCCTGGTGAAAGTTAGAAGCAATCTCCTGAGGGAATTTGTAAGACATTCTGAAATGACACAGGGAAACTTTTCCAGGCAGGTGGATTTTGAAGCAATTTTATGTTAAGCAGATTAAACACAAATCTATAAAACCTAGTGACATAGAGAAGTACTGGAATTCTCATAGACTGGTGTGGCAGTGCCATTTAATGTATTTATTAATTTAAATAATTCATATAATTTAATGAATGCAGAAATTTGTAGGGTGATGTTCAGTATTCCATTCCAATGAGAACACTGGGAATGGAAAGAACTTGAGCACACTTCTGCTTTTTCTGCTCTTACATTGGGCAGAATGCCTCCACCACCAACAATGGGATGGTGGTCCTCGATGTAGGGTCCCTCAGAGGACTTCAGTGTAATGTAACATAATGACACTACTTAACTCAGCCAAGCCAGTTTCTCCAAGGCCTCTCTGAGCCAGTTTCTCTCTTTGCCTCTCTCTCCACATATGCTTCACAGCCAGTCCATGTTTCTCCTTAGGAGTTTTCAAAGCTACAGTAGCTTGTGAGGGATTTTTATGGTGCTGTCTGTGCTAAGACATAAAAAATATTTTCAAGTATTTATATATTAATTTGTATTTACCTGTAATTATGTATATCTATAACTATATACAAAACTATGCCTGTGTTTCTGTAAAGGTAACTTAATATTGATAAACCAGCTACAAGACACAATTGTTCTCTGAACACTCAGCAAAAATTCAAGTTATAATTCACTTGAACTTCCACCCTAGATGTAAGGTAACTGCTCCACATAGAACCTTCCTCTGAATTCAGATAGAGGGCTCCTCAAAGCATATGCATTCAGTTACTTGAAACTGCACTCACTGCCTTAGGTGAAGGTTCATGTGCAGTGAATTACTACATGCAAAGATACAGGTAAAATTAGACACAAAATTACATTGCCAGAAGTAAAATTTGTGGCAAGGATGGTACCACTAGTTTCTTTCCTCAAATTTTATCTATTACAAATAGTTTTTACTAAAACTAAGCCAAACCATGTCAGCAAAGTTACTAAACAGTATGCGCTAATGCTCTTTGTCAATGAAAATGAGGGTGGCAATCTAAAAAGAGACATTTCCAGGAAGAGGGTCTTTATTTAGATAGTCCTGAAAATCATTCATCCCACAGCTCCTTCTTCTTTTTACTGTTACAGGAATTTAATGCTCTATTAGAACTAAATTTGGTTTCCAATTAGAAAATACAATCCATTCCAAAAAGAAAGTACTTGAGGCAATACAGACTGAGAGATTGGTGGCAATGTGGTTTAATAAATTAAGAACAAACCAGAAATGTAGGAGCCATTAAATTTGCTTCATACTGCAAATGTGCTGACCCCAGAAAAGTCACTTATCTTCTCATTGGTTTTATTCTAGCTATCTATAATGAGATGATAATACCCATCTCTGTAGACTGACAGGCAGACAGATATGGCTACCAACAGGTGACCTACAAAAAAAAATTTAAATAAAAAAAATTTAGTCTGTTTTTCATATATTATTGTATACTATTGTGATGATTTGCACAAGCAGAAAGTTATTATTTGTGTTCTTTGAAATTTCTTCTCAACATATGAACTTATAATTTAGTAATATATAAATTAATAAATTAATGAATTAAATTAAACTAAATTTAAATTAAAATTAGTGAAAATATTACATTTCCAAGGTCTTATCTTCTATATTTTTAAATTTCTGTAGATTTATCTAAATATACCAAATGGTTATGTGGTTTTCTACGAACATATTTGCTGAGAGGCAAAATCAACAAAATTTTCTTTAATTTAAATATTTTAAAGTTTCATAATCTACTCTAAAGAAAGTTTGTCAGTTGCATTTCATGTGTCCTCAAGGAAGGTAGAAGAGTTAAGCTGTTTTTCAAGGGCTTCGTATAATAACTTTGGACAAAACTTACCACACACACCTAGATCTCGGTTAAAATGCTTTCTAGATTATTTCTTAGAGTTTAGACTATGTCTTTAGACAGTGACTTCTAATAAAACCTTCAAGTGGTCCAAAAATCTCATCATGACTCCATGGCCTCACTCGGAGCTTTGTCTACATTGTCTACAAAGACCATGTGGAAATGTGGATAGAAATAATTTGTTTCTCCTTTTGAGATTACCTATTTCTTGGGGGAAAATGAAAAAGGATTCTGAAATAACCCAAAAAATATTGGGATGGGTGATTTCACACTTTCTGTTTTCAATGAATGCAATGTCCTGATTATAATTTTTTTAAAATCCAGGCAAAAGGGGATAAAGATGCTTAACAACAGTGTTGTCTTTGTGATGACATCACAGAGCCTAAATACAGAAATGTTATATTAAGTGAAAGCAGGAACTTCACATGCTTCTGGTGAAGCATTCTCTGAAATCACATTTCCCTCCTTGCTGGCCACAAAAAAAGCGTTTGGAAGTCAGTTTGATAAATTAGGCACCCAGTGATGGGGAGTGTGACTAACCCTTTTCTGTTCACTAAAGAAAATTAACCTAGAGAATTGGGAACAGATCTGTAAATACATATTCCTTTTATGAAGTAAAAATTTCTGTCACATATGTTGGCCTACTTGGCTAATAATGGGGGAGACAGACAAGCTAATGTGAAAATAGCAAAGCTTTAAAGGAAAGCATTAGTCTCCATGGTGAGAACCACCTGCTAACTTTCAGAAGTCAGGAATGGGAAAAAGGTTCTGCAAGACCTGCTGGCTCTGCTTTACTCGGAATGGAATCACTCTGTGTATTAAAATGCCAATTTTCTCTTTTCTGGAACTCTTCTGGGGCATAAGAAACATAGAAATTTCAAAATCTACCATCAGTTATGCAGAGTATTTGAACCTATATATGGGTAAGTCGCAATTTTCACCTTGCTTTACTCTTTCATATTTTTTGAAGTACAATGAAAACATTAGCAAGTCTCCAGTAGATTATGTACTTTATTTACACACAGTCATAGGTGCCCATACACTGAAAATAAATGGTAGCCCTCTCAAACTAAATCTTCTGACCACTCTTCTTTAAGAAGATAAATAGAGAAAAAAATAATTCAGTGTGATTGCTAGTTTTGTAATTGAGGATCTTTGTCACTAAAACTTTTTATGTCTCTGCTGCAACAGCAAAACAACATATCTGAAGATTTAAACAATCGGCTGTCAGTACAAGTTGATATGATGCTTTTTTAAATCCAATTGACTTTTGTAAAGGCAAAAGAAAAAGAGCAATGCTTGACATTTTGCTGCAAATAAAGAAAATATAATTTAGCAATTTTCTTCTAACTGTGGTTAGCTCCAGTTTCACAGTTGCTCAACTCCTTCCAGACCCAAAAGATTTGCAGTCCTCATATGCATCAGAAAACCTCCTGAGAGAGCTGCTCCTAAGCAGTTATATTCAGATCTCACATCTAACTGTTGACATCTTCCCTTTTGGAGAATAAAATCCATCACCAAAATTCGATATGAAAAGGAAACATTGGCAACATTACATTCACATACTTTCAAACAAACCAACTTATAAATTATTTATAACAGTTAACAGTGCAGTTAACACATTCCTTAAATTCACTGACTTTTTGTTAACAGATGGGAACACTGAAAATCTTTAAGAACTTAGTGGTCTGAGGTCACACTACAGTCAGTGTTTCTGAGCAGGTTAGATGTTTAAGCGTTTGTTGTCCCACAGCTGTCAGTGCTATTAGACGCAGGCAAAGTGAAAGTATCTATGAAAGATGCTCAATGCTTTGTCTGTGCCCTCACATCACACTGCCTTCTGAACAGAACCAAGATGCTGGAACTCAAAAAGTTGTTCTTAATTAAATTAAATTCTGAAAACATACTGAAGTCACTAAAACACTAGGTTACACTGTTTTTCACACAAGATGACACCAGTGTGATTATACAGCTGCTGGATCAAGGCAAATATGGACACAGGCAATAAATGACAGATAACATGTGACATACTTTCAGGCTTCTGAAATAAGATTTTCAAATCCTTGCTCACCACTTAAGCTTTTTTCTTCCTACTGCTACAATAAATGGAATTCATTTCTTTGAATAATGAGCTTAGAAATGTCCACAGGATCCCAAATAATGCAACACCAATACCCTTAACAATATGATCTAAATTGCTCTTGTTTACAGAGTGAGCATTGTATTTGCTTCTTTCAGACCTACATTATGCTGCTGATTTGCATTTGTCCTGAGGTAATATATAGGTAATGTATACATACATATAGCTGATCAATTTATAGCAAAAATTCTTTCACTACTCACATCTTAGTACATAATTCTGCAGTTGGTGTGGTTGGATCTCATATAATTCCTATTAAGTCATTCTTCAGACTTACATTCATCCATTTCATTATGTAGAATACATCAGTCTTCTGAATAAACAATATCTAAATCTCTGTAATAAAACAGCTATACTAGCATTTCTTCTATACTAGATTTCTTCACAAGGAAAAATCAAGTAAAGGTTAGTATTAAGATCTACTATTACTATTTTTTATCTTTCTCATTTTATTTTCACCATATTTTTTCCTTAACTCTTACACCCTCAGTTTTGCTGAGAAGCTGTATTTAAATACCTGCCTATGAGTTAAACAGATCTGCTGCTTTTATTTTGTCCAGGTTAGCAGATAACAGTTTGGATTAGTATGATAATGTTAATACATCCAAACCAGGTATTATTTACTGTATCTGTATTTGAACTGTAAAACTGCTATCAAATGAATAGGCTTCTAGTTGCCAAAATCAAAACACAAAATATATGATGTAACTGAACCACTACTGTAGCAGAAAGAAGTTTTGCTGATGTATAGAATAATTCTCCCAGCATTATTTCATGGATTTTTTCTTCATTCTATTCCAAACCACTCTTGAGTTAAAGACAACCTATTTTTATATCACATCACTGTTTCAAAGAGTCACTGTTTCTTTTGGCCAGGTACCTTCTTTTCAGTCCACACCAACAACCAGGACATGAGAACACAGTCTTCATCTGCACCAGTGGAATTTTAGGCTGGATATTAGAAAGAGTTCTCCAGAGAAAGAGTGATGTGGCATTGGAATGGACTCCCCATGATGGCAGAATCATGATCCCTGGAGGTGTTTAAGAGAAGACTGGACATGGCATTCAGTGCCATGATCTAGTTGACAAAGTGGTGTTGGATCACAGGTTGGACTCTGAGCTCAAAGGGCTTTTCCAACCTAGCAGATTCTGCGATTCATTAGAGGAAAGCACTTCTAAAAAGAATCCATTAAAGAGTTTCTTTTAGGCTAATTTTGTCCTAATTTGGAAAACTTCTGATTCCTTACTTCATTAGCCAGCAAAGTCATTATGAACTGTACTTAAAGAACTGCTCTGTTCTCACTGTAAAATAAGTATTTGCAGTTTATGTGCATTTAGATTAATACCAGTGCTTTTTTTAAACTGCTATTAGAAAAAGTTGCCAAAGACTGGTCTCATGGATGGTTTCAAGATGATTTTGAGTATTTCTAGGTAGGAAAACTTGTTAAATGATCTCTATTTTTTTTAAGTTTGGAACTCCTTCTGAACTCCCACTGATGGCTGTATGCAATAACTTTACATACATGATGGAAGTTCTTTCATGGTTTATTCTATAATGACTGTGTGATTGATCACATAAGGACCAACCTGACTTGATTTTATTTTTCCCAATCTGTATATATTTTTCATACCCTTTCCTGTGCTCTTTTACCAATTCAAAAGTCATCTACAAATCATGGCTGGGTGGTGGTCCTTTAAATCACATTCCTTCCACCCACTTCAGATGGATGACATTACAAAAAATTAAACAATTTCCAAAGGTGACACCTGTTTAAAATGTATTCTAAGTCAAGGATACAATAAAATAAGTAAGGAGGTCTTTATATTGCATACACTTCAGGGGGGAAAAACATTTATTAAGTCAATCTTTACTGAATTACAGCTATTTCAGTGTTACTTCATGAAACACTTAATGAAATCTTAGCTTATAATGGAGTCTGTTAAAATTGCATGTCATGAATATGTTGAGTAATAATGAAATTATGAGAGATAGAATAAGTAGAGCATTCACTCTATCTGTAGTAGTTGCTTGAAGGCCACTGAAACTGTATATAAAATAAGGAAAATAATGAAATTCTTTTTACATGAATTTTGCGAACTCCTAATTTTACAAACTCCCAGATAAGGACTTATATCAGCCCTTACAGATGAAATAAGGCTTCATCTGTATTTATGATAAAGAAAAGGAGAAAATATCCTTTTCATACTGGTGAAACATCAGGTTTATACAGCATAGATGGTTCTTGTGCAGGAAATATGTGGGTGGAAGAAAAGGGAATGGTTCTTTTCCTAGAGGGTATTGAAACTTCACATGCATTTATTTCACAGAAAAGTTCAGATCAGCCTCCATAAGGCAACAATGTTCAGCAGAAAGATATGTATGCACAGAGACCACTCTGCAGTGCTGAAACATATGAAACTGTATCCACTGCTTCAAAGTAATTCCAAAGGATGAAGTCTTATTTAAACTTTCTTACCTCTATAATGCCCAGATTTTGGGGGTTTGTCATTAGTTCTGTAGTATTTGTTGTTTTCCTGAAAAATGGGCTCAGTCCATGTAACTGGTGTTCATCTACCACAGTGAATCAGTTGTGAATAAGGAAACACTGGCTGGATGGGATGTCTGAAAGTCATTCAGTAGACTCAGAGTCCACTAATCAGGTCAGTATAACCTTGTCTAGATGAATTATAAAACCCTACAACAGTGAAGATTCCAAACCTCCTTGGGAAACAGTTCCAGTTCCCTACTTCCTTCTCATGAATTATTTTTCTGATATCCACTCTGAACCTCCCACACCAAAGTTTCGTGGCAATGTGCCCGTGCTGCTGTTACTTGGGGGTACAAAGACAGAGTGGAAGTGTATGAAAATGTAATTTTTCAACCACTTTATAAATATCTGCATGCTGGTATTACATTTTCCATTGGTATCTTCCTCAGCTGACTAGATAAACCTAGCTCCTTTAGGCACTGCTCAAAGGACACGTGCTCCATCCATGCCTCTGTCCAGCATGGTAGCCTTCACTCGGGCACCTACATTTTCTCCAGGTCTCATGGGGACTCCAAAACTGGATGTATGGCTCCACTCTGAGTGCACAGGCATGATAATGTAATCCGATGGATGAATTCCTTCTCATGAAGTCTGGTATATTCTTTCCCAAATTCCCTGGAGGAATTTAATTTTCCCTAGTACTGTAAGTCCCCAATTTTTTGGAGTTATGCTTTGCCCTCCTAAAATTTGAGAACAATGTTATATTTTCCTTGCTATCATGCTTATCTCCTCAGTCACCTCAGCATTTTTGGATCAAACACTTTCAACTCCATCAATCAATGGTCTTAAAATAACAGTAAAGAATTCAGTAGTTTAAATTTAAAGGCAAAAAAATAAATTGATTCTATGTTATGATTATACCAAGATACTTCTTGTACCTGCACTGTTGAGGAAAAAAAAAAAAAAGAGAAGGAAAAAAGCTATTTATGGTGACACAAAGAGATTGGCAACAATGAAAAAAAAAGTGATTTGTTACAGATTGCAAACTATCTTGATTGGTTTTTTATTCTTCACAGTAAGAAAAGCTGACTCATATTGATGGCAAGTGAGAAGAATATGCCTGATCCCAAGTCCTTTTCGGTGGATTAACTTCCACTGATTGCAGAAGTTATAGCTGCATTTCTACTTGTTATGTGCTACATTATTCTGGCCATTACTAACACCTTCTGAGGAAAATGGCTAAAAAAGCTTTTTAACCTTCTCTTGCAAAAAATTGCTGTTAAGACACTCTTCCTGAAATAAATTATTAATGTAAAATTCTTCAAAAACATATGGAGGAACTTCACAGATGCTGGAAGATTTAAAATGTTATTTAATTATTGTATTTGTTTTTTAGGAAATGTATTATAGTCACATTTTTCTATTTTAAGTGAATCACTGAAAAGTCTACATGTTTTATTTGTGATTAGTTGAAAATTCAGTAAATCAAAACCCACTTGAGTACACTCTTTCACTTTGTATTATTTAAAGATATAAACACAGCTCTGAACACAAGCTACTCTTCTGACATCAATTTCTCATGTACATTTAAAAGATACTCAATTATACCCTAACTATGTTTCCTGTTTACTTGACACTACACTCTTTTTTTTTTGTCTTCAGCTATAGACTGATTTTGTGTCCATTATGTATGGACTTGAATAGCTAAATGGAATTTTTTACGATCATTTATAAGTAATTACAGATATGTAATTACTTATATGTAATTACATATCTGTAACATATAAGTAATATGTATGTATATGTAAACATACATATAAGTAATATGTATGTTTCAAGTGGTAACGAGGAACAAAGAGGACTCTTCTTTAAGACAGAAGTTGTAAACATTGAAAAAGGGATATAAAACTGTTGTATTCTTTTAATTCACAGTGTAATCAAGTCTCGTGGACAGCTTTGTATGTTTGCACAGCTACTATAATGCATACCCAATGCTACTGTCCAATCAAGATTACAACCCAGAAGTTCAGCTGATGTCAAAAAGTGTTACGTTTCAAAAGTGACATGATTTCTTTACTTGCTTTATTGCAGTTATTTGTACTTAAAAAAAATGCACATGGTGAACAGCTTTCAAGGTTAAGTGAACGGCTCTAAGTATGCTATTGTCTTTCCTCCCAGGTAAGAATCCAAGCCACCAGAAACAGCTCTGTTGAACAGATGTCAAAATGCAGATGAGAATTGCTTTGGATGTGTAATTTGTTTTGTGTCTGGGGTAGTATTTTAATTGTTTGGCTTGTGTTTAACTGTGTTTGGTTAGTGCACTCAGCTGACCAGAAGATTTGGTTGGACTGTATCTACTTGCACAAGCATATATCCTTTTCTGGATATCCTTGATAAAATTGTAGTTCATCAAAGTAAAAAGGCATTACTATGAGATCTTCACTGCCTTTTGTTGGGCTTACTTGCAGTGTAGAATCACCTTTTGCAGATCTGTAGGCAGCCCTTTACAGCCTGCCACATTTACCCATATCTCATGCCTAGAGAAGATGTCATAAGACAAAGGAAGTGAGCCTATTTATAGTGGTGCCCCTCTTTGTGTCCCCTGGCTACATCCCAGAGTTGAATAGTATGTTCTAGGAAAAAATACATATTTCATTTGAGATGGTACTGGCATGAGCTTATAAACTGTGTCCTTTTGTTTATACTTTTTCCTGCATAATATAATGCAGCAATTTACAAAACAGTGTATCTTTACTTGCTTTCTACTATCATAGTATGTGGTATTTTTAAAACTTTATTTCTCCTTCCAAACCTGTGTCATCTTGATTTCTCTTAGTATATTTTCTACTGTTTCATTATAATATTTGTTGATTTTTTTCCAAGATACCTACTAGTTTTCTTTGGTGTCTTATCTCCTTTTCTACTCAAGCTAGCCTTTCCTTCCATTCTAACTTGTCCCAGCTATTTAAATTATCTTAATAATTTGTTTAATTAATGAAGTTTAATCTCATCTTCTCGAGTCAAAGTCAAGTTTGGATGTGCACCTGTTCACTTGTTTTCTGTATGCCCATATTTCTTGTTAAAGGCTTTTCAGATATTTGTACCTGAACTTCTGAATCTTCTTTTATTGCAATCCAATAAAATTGACTTTTAGAACTTTTTGAAAACTTTGCCTCTAAACTGAAACATTGTGTTAGGCAAGTCAGCCTATTCACCCAGTTTGGAAAACCACCAGTCAACTCTTCCATATTTTTCCTGTGGTTTCCTGGGAAGAAGTACTTTGCATGTAACACTGATGCTTATTACATGGGCTTGAGTTGTCCAGTATGCTCAAACACAGAACAGGAAGATATTTAACCCTTATCTGCATCATCCAAAACAAACACAAATTGGTTTTTTGAACACTGTTGTTGATAATGGGTTAACTAGTAGTTGCAATTTATTTTTTCTCCCGATATTCCTGAAAAATTGAGGTTTTATACTGTTATGGGTAATACCACAGCATTTCATACTATTAACATTTCAATTCGAAATTACTTACTGAAAAATTTAATTAAATTATTGCTGAGGCAGGAGAGTTGTGGGGCTTATTGCAAGGAAACCATGACTGGGGTAGCTGTGGCATACCTAAACCCTTGTAGTTTACAATGTAGATACACCCTAAGTTATAGAGGATGGAGGTGTGTACTGCAGTTTGCTGGAAATATAGCCAAAGAATTATCTAGATTATAATAATCTTAGATTATACTAAGAAAGTCAGCTGCAGAGAATAGCCTAGGAACAGGCTTCAAGCCTTATTTTGACCCCTTTGCAAACAATGGGAAGAGGTCCACCCACTGCCCTGAACTTTGGATCCATCAAATGCAAATATGCCTCTGTTGACATCAGCTACACAAATCAGAAACACTCCCCTAACTGCATGAAAAACATGCATTTGTGATTGTTTAGATGGGTATAGTACATGCAAAAGATCTTGTGAATTGCCAAATATTTGAGAGAAGTACTCAAGATAGCAGCTTACTCTTTCATTCCTGACCCCAGAAAAACACGCATCTTGTGAATAAATCCACAGTGACAATCATAAGTTAAGAAAAGAGGTAAACATTTTTTCTGTTTCACAAGGGAAAAGATGAGGAGCCAAGACTTATTACGCAAGAGCAATAGAGTATGTTTCTGCATCACAGATGCTCTCTGGAGAGGACAATTAGACGCATACTGCTAAGGAGTCCAAAATACCAGATATCCCAAGCACACTTCTTTCTCTTTCATGGTTTTATAAATGTACTTTTTATTTTGTAAATCAGCTACTGCCCTCCCATTTGCATGTTTACTGGTGAAGTTACAGAGAAAGGGTTGCTTTCCCCTCCATGCACTAGAATAGCTCTTACTATAAACTTGTCTCTGATGGGAACTGTTTCCTGCAGGAAGTGCTTGGAAACAATTTGTACTGAGTGGATGACTTTTCAAGCAAGTGCATTTCCTGGGAAATGCATGTCATAAGGCTAAACAAACACAATGGATAATATTCAGTGTCCTTTCAATTTCGTCCCATTTCCTTTCCCAGTCACAAACAGATGGGCTAAGATTAAATCTTCAAAGGACACTGGACATGAGATGGATAAACGTGGCTATGGATAGCCTGTGGGTCAGAATGACTCTCAGCAGGAAGTGTGTACTGCCCAAGACCAGCCCCTCATCATGGGAACATGGTCTAAAAATCCTTTCTGAAGCTACACCTGCCTATAGCAAAACCTTCATTTTCTCCAGTATTAGTAATATATAATTATGCTCTACACAAAGACTTTGCATACTGGTATTTTCTCTAAGTTAGTTAGTTGCATCTGATTATTTGATAAAAATCACAGATTAAAGAAATTTACAGACTTTTCACCTTGTTCCTTTCCCTGGTTTTCATTTCATGCTACATGTCTGGCCACCTGAATCATACAGCAGTTTTTCCATTTATTGACTAGATAAATCCTGAATTCAAAAGGTAACAGTCAGTATGGGATGGTTATTTAAAATGTAGGAGCATTCCAGGAAATATTTTTAAACCTGTTTCATTATGAAGATTTACAAAGCACCAAAGACAATCATCTACTAAAATAAAAAAATCAGAACTGTAGTACTGTGAAAGAGCCACTTTATTTTTTAACTTCTCCTTTTAAGTATATGGTAGCTTTAAACGTAAAAAAACCAGTTTATAGTTATAAAATGTAGTGGATGCTGTCCTACTATGTTTTGCATTTCAAAAATCCAAGGATAAAAATCCACCTTTAAAGTGGGGAGTATAAGTTATTAAATTCCTTAAAGCTGAAAATAGTTTTTGTTTACTACTGTTTGAGTTGGAGCTCCAGACATACATGTTTTAATTTAAAATAATAAGCGGGAAGAAACTATTCATTTGAAATGTTTTCAGCTCCTTTGAAGAAAAGATTTATTTCATATTTCAGGTTTTACTGATTCTCTAGGGCTAGAAATACTAAAAATAACAGCTTTTTCTTCCTGATGTGGAAGATCAACACTGATGTAATGTGAATAGAGATGCTGCATTAACTTATGCAGGCCTGTTGACACATACAGTTTTTTTCTAAGATATTAGTAACTATCATTAAGGAAAGAAGCCAAAAAAATACCACATCTATTGGTGAAGCAGAGCCAATATATGTCAATATACATATAATAATTAAATGACAATATATACAGAAAAATCAAATACATTACAAGGAGAATAAAATACATTTTTTCCTCAATTAAAAAAATATTTCTGAGAAGTAATTTTGAAAGTGTTTTAATACACCTAAGGAAATGCCCACATTTTGAATTTAAAATAAATTCATTTTGTGAAAATATGCCTTTTTTTAATTGATTAATTTTTATTTGATGGGGCATAAAGATTTTTAATATTGGGAAATAAAAGGTGTCACAGAGATTTCTGTTCTAAAAAGTAAGAAGGGCATACTGGAGTCCAGAAGAACTCGTCCTCCAAAGATTTTGAAATATAATTTTAAATGTCCTGCTAATTTCACTGTTTTCAGACATCAGAGGTATTTTCCCATCTGTGATATAATAACCTTTATTCTATAAATAATTCTGCAATATGCACTATAAATGAAGTGCAATGCTCTTAAGAACCCAGTGGGAACACTTATATGGGTGAAATTTTGGAAAGAGCTATTTGCATTTTTTATTAGTAGTGATAAACATTTAGTCTTTGTTTCTATTTCAATAAAAGTTATTTGCTTTATCAATATATATGCTACATGAGAAAAGCTAAGCCTCAAGGCTCACCGCTTACAATGGAAAAAAAATTCAGTCACAGAATTTAATTTTTTTGTGTGGTTGTTATTATTATTATTATTATTATTATTATTAACATCTACAGAAAATTTACATACTTGGTGATTTTTGCAAGGGCTGCAGATACTTCACTTTTGCTGGTATAATTATCTCAGTAACACTACATACAGAAGCAAGTAATTTTCTTTCAGAGTGCATTAGCTGTGAAATGAAATCTACTGCAATTATAGTGCTATTGTTTAAAAACAATGCATCATTTGTTTTAATAAGCATTCCATATATCAGTTTGAGAAATAAACAGAATACACATTTCCATACTGTGACAGTGAATTCACTGACTGAATGCTCAGCTGGTGAAGCCAAAATGACAAATGTGAGTGGAGAAGACACCCTCTTCATGTGCCCCTTCAGTGTGAGTCAGCAAGAAGACCAAAGGACCAGATGCTGGCTCTTACCTGCAGACTGTTGAAGATGATGAAGAAGACTAACATCCAGAGGTGCCGGTAAGCCATGTGCAGTCCTCCCCACAGCCAGGTGATGGAAATCAGGGCAAACAGGTACAAGACCAAGGGGATCTCTGCAAACCACAAACACAGCGTTTCAGCTGCTGCACCCTTGGAAAAAACACTTCTTAAAGCATTACTGACACAGAACGTGGTTTTTCTGTCTGTGCCAAACCTTGGAGCTTTTTCTCCAGTGGTGGGCAGCTCTTCTCCTGCTCCAGTTGGGTGGGGGTCCCAGGGCTTCTATGACCCTGCCCTGGGATCAGAAGACCAGCAGACAGACACTGTAAGGAGTCTGGGAGGTATGAGGGGAAGAAGAAGCACAGCCCAGCTCAGCAAACCAGGTGGTGGAAGAACACACATGAAGTCAAAAACCATGCTGAACTTTGGAGAAGAATGGAAGAAATCTTGGCAAGCTGTATATATTTGAAAGTAAATAGATTTCTAAGAATTGAGAGGAAAGAGAAAAGTGTTATGGTGTGTTGGTTTTCCATAGCTTGATTTTTTAGTGAAGAAGGAAGAAACCAGCCACGGAAGTGATTTTTTCTCGTGGGAAGCTGCTGGAAGCTTCCTCCATGCCTGACAAAGCCAATTGCGGGCTGGCTCTGAAAGAAGACACGCTGCCAAGCCAATTGAAGTAGTTGCTGCTACCTCTGTGATGACATTATTTAAGAAAGAAAGAAACACATGGAAGTACCCTTTTTTCCCCTCCTCTCAGGGCTGTCAAGGAGGCCGCCGAGGCCCTTCCTAGTGCAGCCGGGCCCCTGTGGCTGGTCCTGTCTCAGCGTGGCCCGCACGCTTGCCTGGCCGCCTTTGCCTGGCCGTGCTGAGGGCACAGGGGCAGCGGCAGCGGCTCCTCTGTCCTGGTGCCCGGCACCAAGAGAGCCGCTGGATGCAGCCGGAGCTGCGGGGACCAGGCGGGCGGCAGCCAGGGCCACAACGAGCCATTCCCCGACGTGGAGCCCGGCCGGGATCAACCTTGCAGCACTGCTAAACCCTCTGAGAACCTCTCGTGGACAGAACTCGAGAACGGACAAACCTGCGGACACCAATTCTCTCCCCAGTCAGAGAGAAGGAAAAGGCGAGGACACGTGAGGAGAACAAGGCGACACCAAGGCCGCTGAAAGGAGGGAGGGGCAGGAGGTGCTCCAGGAGCTGAAATTCTTCTACAAGCCATGATGAGGACTAGAATAGAACAAACTGGTTCCCTGTAATTCATGATGTGCGTGGGGGGAGGCAGAGGCACTCACTGGAGTGTGTGGATGCTGGAAAGCTGCAATCTAGTGGGAAACTCGAAGAGAGAGAGAGAAGATAGAGAAAGAGAACCCTTGCTTCCTGGAACAAGTCATCCTTAAAAACGACACACCATGAGATAAACTGACCCACGCCATGTAGCTCGAGAAGGCTGCTTTGCCCGTGGGAGGACTCACGTTACAGCAGGTTGGACAGGACCGCTGCTCCTGGAAATTGGAACCACCTTGGAGAAGTTCACTAAGAACTGTCTCCCATGGGAAGGAAATAACCCCATGATATAACAGAAGAGACTCCTCTCCCTAAGCGAAGTGCAGAAAGATTTTTAGAAGTCACAAACTGACGAGAAACCCCATATTTTGTCTCCCTGCACAGTTGTGGGAAGGAAAGAAGGGCTGGGGGGGATGGGGGGGTGGTGCAAAGATGCTCTAAAGGTTCATTTTAGTTCTCATTACCCTCTTTTAATTCTGTTAATATTGTTTTTCTTCATAGTTTTTAAGTTTTGAACATATTTTGCCCTTACAGTGTTTTCTCCTAATCTTTATCTCACTCCATGAACTTTTAAGTTTTTTTTCTTTTCCCCCTCTGCTCAGCTGCAGCAGAAGAGAATGAGTGAATGATTTTTCGTAGGTGCCTGGCTTCTAGCCAGTGTCAGACCATGACGCATGGATACATAAACACTCCCAGCTCTGACCACTTACAGGGTTGTAGGAAATTATAAGAATAGCTTATTCTTTGATTAGTTGTTATTTCCCCCTTCAAATCAAACATAAGACATCTGACCCCATAAAACTTAAAGTGACAGCCTCCTCTCCGCCTAGTAGAACCCCAAGATAGACTTTGAACCAGTAAATTTCATTCACCTTCAAAAATATGTGCAGAATCTGTCTTTAAGGATGCATCCATACATCTCCATTTAATAATGTAAATTTTATAATGTAAATTTATATTCCCCAGTGTATTTGCAGCACAAAATATTTAGGGAATCCTGGCAGGAAGACGTCTGCCTGGACAAAGTTTGCAATAAGGACATAACAAAATAATAACAAAAGTTAGTTTTTACCCCCACATATTTCTCCTACTGACAGGAGCCAGTCCCTCGTGTTACCATGTTTGCAGCAGAATGCAAAGTCCATGTTTGCCAGGTTTGCACACCTCAGGGACAGAGGTGCTTGGCCAGGCATTGCCCCTCTCCACATTAGTTTGCATCAGCAAAGAGTGGGGATGTGTTTTTGACAGGTGTTGATCCAGAAACAGCAGTTTGGGAGCCCTTTAGCCATTTTGTTTAATACTGTAAAAATAGTAAGGGCCTTCTGAATGTACAGAATACCCCGTCATACAGACTTTTTTTTAACAAGCATAAAGATGCCTGCTTTTTTCTACATACAGTTTATGTTTCTGTTTTTTCCTTTATTGGTAACAATTGCCTCGTTATCAGTATTGCAAAAAGCTAATAGAGAGTTGAAACTTTGGCAGCATTTAAAGCCTTGGATATCTGAGTTTTGTATACCCATTTGTTGAATTTTGATCCAACAAAAGCTCAATAATCAGAGTAAATGTATCAGAAAATAAGCAATAATTTGTTTTTTAGGTTTGTAAAATCAGAATTGCACAAAGGAAAAGAATGCCAATAAATTTGGACCAAAATAGTCTAATTATTTGTAGTTTTCTTCATATGAAAATAAAGCCAACAACCCCATCCCATAGAAACCCCAAAGGGTTATTCTGGGCAGATGAACCTTCACTGACATGAAGGTTTTACTCTTAAGTCCAAGTGGAAGCAGTTGCTTCTAGAGTACTTGGATAAACCTTAGTAGACAAGACTGATGTGGAGAAGTCAGCTCAACACTACCGTGATGTAACTGATAAGCAGTTCTGTTGGATATTATATAATTAAAATATAATATTATAAATATTACTGTTACTATTAAACAATCCAGCCATGCTGGTTCACATTTTTTGTACACTTATCACACCATTTTTTAATACTAGGAGTGATGGAAGGCTTTATTTAAGCAACAGATAGTCCATACCCTCCATAAATATATATAAATGTATATATGCATGCATGTATCATTGTCCTGACTGTTCATGTCTTTCCTTGATATATGTCTCCTTTTCCTTAATATAAGCTTAAGGAACACTGGCAGAGTTGACAAACTCAATACAGATAAATGCAGCTTATGCAGCTTTAGTTGCAGGGTTTTTTTAGAGTTTGAAAACTTAGCATAGTCCAACTTGATATTTAACTAGGTGAAATTGCATACATTCAATTTACCAAACAACTGGAAGCATCCCGTTTGTCACTCCTTCCTCATTGTTGAGATCACTTCCTTGTTAATCTATAAAATTAATTTTTTGTTCTGAGGGCTGCAGTATGTTGCAATAATTTATTAAGGGTAGTAAAATTGTAGTTTATTACACTAGCGGAGTCCTTAAAGTGAGCACAAGGTTTTGAATGTGATTCACACAAAAAAGTGACAGTGAGAATTTGAAAGATAGGCTGCAATATTTTCATTATGGGTTTTGATTAGATTACAAAATTTGTGAACCAGGAAAAATATGAGGATGATGGAAAAATTTCATCACCTCATCAGGAACCTAAAGGGAACTGTACTGGGTATATAAAAAGTTTGTCTGGCCTTGCCTTCAAGAAGGGCCAAAAGAGTTGGCCAGATATGATACTTCTCCCAGAAATTCTCACATTTACAACTCAAGATCTTCCCTAACCACGCACAGGGCTTTTTTTGCTATTTGGTAATCTTCAGGGGACTTTTCTTTTACAAAATCATATTGAACTTTGATAGTTCAGAGGAATTATCAGTGCAAGGAACTCTACTATAACATCATAGGATTCAAGTGATAAAATGCCACATTGCCCAGCTGAAAAAGCTGTCAGACTTGTGTTTCCTATTTGGTTTCCTTACAGTAGAAGCAAGAACAAGAAATATCAGGAAACAAAACATGGAACACTTCCAAACAGTTATGATTTCACCTGCAGTGGTTTTAAGTTTGCAATAAACATAACCCTCCCAATTCTATATTTCTGAAAAAAACCTCACAAAGAAAAGAAAGACAGTTTAAAGTTTCTGTATTTAAACTGGTGACAGTTTAAATGCATCCTCTGTTGCATTATAGAGCACCTGAAAATGTCCCTACTTATAGGAGACAGAGGTTAGACTGGATGACCTTTAAAAGATGCTTCCAACCCAAGCCATCCTATGATTCCATGACTTATAATGAACTACTGAGAAAAATAATCTCATGATCTCCTATGTCTACACCCAAACCTACTGCAACCTTAGCCGGCTGCTTACTGCTGTCTACCCCACAGGACTGTGTATCCAGTCAGCCTGTACATGCTTCTTCCGAAATGAGAACTGCAACACTTGCTATATTTGTGTGCCTGAAAGGACTGGAAAAGTGGTGATAGATACTAAATTTAAGAGCACAGGATGGAACCACCTAAAAAAAAAAAAAAAAAAAAGAAAAAGGAACACTATTTTTCAGTACCAAGTGCATCCTATCCATCAGCACCATTCATATGCATGATACATCTCTTCACCTCTTTTGGAAATTGTGGGAAGGGGATGTCTGCCAGCTTATGCATCTGAGAGCACTAATGAGAACACTAAAAGCCATGTGGCCTCTTGGTAGTCCAAGACTGGGAGGATGAGCAGCTTTGAAGAAGAAGTGGAAACGACTGTGAAGATGAACAAGACAGCATGAGCCTTGCACCATGACATGCTGTCACATTTTCAATAGCTCATCTAACAGCAAGTTGAAGATTGAGGTGGATTCAAATATTTTCAAATATGGCATTATTACTTCACTAATGAAGTGACAGTTCCCATGATTGCTTTCTTATCCCTGTGTAATGCCTGTTGATTATGAATGAATAGTTTGACACTGCCTACTGCAACCTCTTTTACCAGGGTGGGAAAAAGCAATGGAAAACTTCCTATACAATTTCAGTCAACAACTGCTCATGGTGCATAGTGAAAAATTCTTGAAAAATGCCTTTCTATTGCAAAGAGTTTTTTTTATTTAAAGTTAGGAAAAGTTAGGAAGAGCAATGGACAAGCACTTAGAAAATCTACATTCTGAATTAATCAACAACTCACTTAAACAAAGGTATCAAAGCAGAAGTATAGGCCCTATGAAATCCCTCCCT
>NC_031799.1:59321077-59376804 GCF_001522545.3 Parus major | reverse complement strand
CTTCCGCAACTTCCGCAACTTCCGCAACTTCCGCAACTTCCACAACTTCCACAACTTCCTTCCTTCCTGCCTTCCTTCCTGCCTTCCTTCCTTCCTTTTCCCTGCCTGCCTTCCCTGATTCTAGAGAGAACAAGTCCAAGCAATTAAAAATGTAAAATCAAATAGAAATTAAGAAAACTGGAAATTATTACATAATTTTAATGCTTTGAAGTATATTGTGGAATGTGGCTTTGCAGAAAATACCTATATGATTTAACTGGAAAATAAAGGATGAACTATGTTTTCATAATGTATCAAAATGTCTGTATTCTCACCACTGTGTTGGTCCATATTATTCCTTTTTCATTCTTTTTTTCCTATTTTTTTAAATAAGTAAGAAATTCCCTAAAATAAGCAATTGAATAATAAAGCTTTAATTATCTTCTGAGTTTACCTATAAATATTTACTATGTGTCTTCTCCTTAGGGAGTTAAGCTGCAAATGATAATGCAACTTTAATTACTTTTAGCACTTCTTAGCTAAACATGAAGATCTACTGCAAAACCTGAAAGATCTTTATAAACACTTTTTTCCCAGATGACTGGAGAGAGTGTGTTGCTTCACAGAATTTCAACAATTTTTAGGAGACCTAAATTAGTAAAATATTTACAGGCTATTGCTTAAGAAGTCATCATTTAAACTTAGCAATGTAAATATAAAAATGCCACAATAACTTTTTTTTTTTCAAATAAGGTTGAATAACAGTGTTCCAAATCCTACTGGCTCTGTTTTCAATTGATTTTGACAGCTGCAGTAAAAAAAAAAAAAAAAAAAAAAAAAAAAGAGAGAGTTTGGTAGCAAGATTTTGTGGCCAAAATAAAAAATAACAAACCAAACAAAACAGATTTCTCTCATGAGCTTCAAAGAAGAAAATACTACCACCAAGAACATGGAATCAATGAATCATAACAAAACCACTGATTCCTGGCTGGAAATGTTAGATGTGCAGAATTTAACAGGATCAGATACTGAAGACCAGAAATCTGGTAGCTCCACATCCATGAGATCGAAATGGAAAAAAATGTTTATTGGCAGTTCGTAGAAAAAGGAAGTAAAAAACATGTCAAAATATATTTCTTTGTTAATTTATATTTTTTGATCTGTTGATCCTTGTGGCAAAGAAAATTTTGAAATTAAAAGATACTTTATATAAGAAAAGCAGATGCCCCATCAAGCATAATAAATACATCACTGCTTCAAAATCATAAAAGACTAGCCTCTCTAACCTATGCACTAAATCTCAGGATTTTGACAAACTTTCACACACATATTTAAGATATCTTGTATCATAATAAAATGAAAAGAGGGGCACTTTACCATAGCTTATGCTATTACTGTTACGCAGGGAAAATGGCAAATCCCAGAAAAGTACCAAAATCAAAAGAATAAAGAAAAATATGAGCCTACTTACTTCCACATAAGAAAATTATTTAGAGGCACAGTTGTAAAATATTGAATGAGTGCTAAATTGGAAACTGTGCAGTCACAACTCATATATGGGAGTTTGCTTCTGCAAATTTCTTCAAATGAAAACAGCTAATTTGGACATGTGAAGCATAGTGCAAGCAATCTAAATTATACAAGTGAAGATGCACTTGCTATTACCTTATTCAGATCTTAGTTTTTTATTTCAGTTTCTAATTATGCTTGTGCATTTTTTCCTAATAGTATTTGTAAAAAATCTTGAAGGCAAGGACTTATTTTTCTCCTAATTACAAAAAAGAAAAGCTACTGAAGCACTATTAAGACTAGCATATTATATCCATTGTGTGTGACGAATACTGTGAATACTGTCCATAACTCTTAGTTCAGACATAGCCAACATCTGGTTCTTGATTTCTAGATGCATGTTGCCATTTCACGATGAAAGCATTCCTGCAATTTTTTTTATTCTCTTGGATACATAATATTTGTCTTATGATTAGAGATAAAGACTTTAGCATCTATCTTACAGGTTAGGGAAGACATGCAACTACATGTTTAGACATATATTCTCACTTGGAATCAAAACCCTGTCCTCAGCATTATTTCCTGAGCACAGAAGCATGTTTGGAATGTCCTGAACTTACATTTTGTGGGTTTATTTGTTTCTTGAGAATATCAAATAGTAGTAGGTGTAGGCAGACTATTCAGCATGTTCTGTTGTGAATAGGAATTGCATACTGCTAACATAATAAATATTTTTGGAGACTGGAACTAGATGATCTTTAAGGTCTCTTCTAAGCCAAACCATTCTATGATTCCATATTAAAGAAATTTATATGAAGGAAGATGAAAACAGGTAGTTAAAATTTTATAACTAAATATCCGAGGCATTATTCATGAAGTTCTATTTTGGCAACATAAACTTTTAATCTTTACATTAATTCTGTCACTTTTACAATTATGATATCTGATTCAGGTAAGTTGTACTGCATATGGCATGAAAAATATGCCAGCTCAAGATTCATTCAATAAATGAAGCTCATCTCTTTACAATTATCTGGGGGAAAAAATCAAGTTGTTCTGTTACATTTTTAAAACTGTGAAATTATGAAAGGTTAGCAGACAAAATAAAACCATTTATATTACTATTAATAAAACCATTTCTGTTACTATTCATTTTGTGTATTTTTATATTAGGACCAGTCACTAGTGGGTTTTCACAGGGCTACATCCACAGCCCTGTGCTCTTCAACATCTTCATAAATGACTTGGACACAGGTCTGGAAGAGATACTGAGCAAGTTCACAGATGATAAAAAGTGGGAGGAGCTGTTGCCTCCCTCAAAGGCAGGGAGGCCCTGCAGAGATCTCAGCAAATTACAGCACTGAGCAATCCCCAACCATATGAAGTTCAGCAAGGGAAAGTGCCAGATTCTGCACCTGGGATGGGGCAACCCTGCATGTATGGACAGTCTGGGGAATGAGATGCTGGAAAGCAGCTCCATGGAAAGGGACCTGGGGGTCCTAGTCAGTGGCAAGTTGAACAGGAGCCAGCAGTGCCCTGGCAGCCAGAACGGACAGTTGTGTCCTAGGATGAAAACTTAAATATTAATTAACCCAAAGGCTGTTTAGCCAATGAATGCTTCTGACTTGGCTCCTGTCAAAGCTAAATTTTGAGAAGGTAGTTTCTATATATAGGAGGACAGCCAGCCAACAGAACATGTTTGCTGAAGGGCTGGCAAACAGAACAAGTACAAAGTGAAGATTCTTTTTAAGCAAATTCAATGCCTATCTCTGAATGATTACACTAGAGGTAAACTACCTCTTAACTTTCACAGTTTTTTCAACCTTTCACACTTCTCTAATCACCATTCACTTTTGAGAAGGAAGAACTGACTGCTCTAAGAGATAACTAATTCATGACTCTCCCACTGCCCTTTCTTGAGTCTTCTACTGTTGAGGAAAATTCCCTTAGTGAAGTAAACTATAACAATCACCATGTAAACCAACATGACCAGTAACAGAGCAATTCTGGACCAGTAAAAAAGAGCATGAGAGAGCAAACCCACATATTCAGTGCTCCAGACGGGGTAATGAGAAGTGTGCATGTTGCTCAAATTAAATTTGGCAAGACCTATTTACTTGTGTTTATTCTACACTGAAACCTTGTTTTAATCATATTCTTTTACAGTGATGGCCTAGTCACAATTAAAGAGTATAAATACTTTCTGAGAAGATCACAGACCACACTGCCAAAGGAATTGACACCAATTACTAAAAGCAGATTTTTGCTGGGCTAGCAGTCTTTCAGCCATGGTATTTTCCTGAAACTACCAGAATAGGGTATGAGAGATGAGAATTTACTTTAGTGCACCCAGGACAAATCCAGAGGACTAGGAAGAATGTATGTATGGCAGAATAGAAGGTACAATTAAAAATGTGCATCTGTGTATAATGACAAGCAAAAAAACCTCCAATTATACATTATAGATTTCCAAGAAAATATTTATCTGCAAACAGATTGCCTTTGCAACTACCAAATGTTTTCTTTTAGTCATGTATGGCAAAACTCAACATTGTTATTCTGCTCTTGGGAAAGGAAAAATACACAGGAGTCTCCTTTAGTGTGGGTAGCAACAAACTCTGCTCCTAGGACAGAAAAAAAATAGTAAAACTTGCTACAACCTAAGTTTAGCAAGATGTTTCACAGAATTTACAGAATTTGTTCTAATAGCTGTTGTAGAATAATATGGTGTCCTTCTATAATGGAGTGACTATTAGAAGAAAAGGGAAGAGCAATTCATGTCGTCTATCTTGAATTCTCCAAGGCCTTTGGCACAGATAAACTTTTGCTTGGTAGCTCCACCTTCCCTCTGGTTTTGGATGAAACAGAGAGAAACCCTGACATATTCATTGCCATAAGAAAACAGAAAAAATGATGTATGTCTGTACAACCTAAGGAGGCAACATTGCCAAAAGACCTTCCTAACACATAGGGTCTTGTACGCCAGAATTTGGTGCAGGTATAATCCAAGACCTCCTCCATGATTCAAAAGTAAGATATCATCATGAAACTGATTGCAGACAAATTTACTAATGTGAAAAAATATCGTTTCCCGCAGCAGCCATTTACATGGCTACAGTAACAGGAGCAGCTCCCAGGAATTTTGTATGAAGATAGTCAGCTGAGTGAGCATCAAGATTCAAGATTTATGTGATACTAGGCCTTACCACTGCAAACTGCCCTTGACTGCGTCTTTTAAGCACAATATACCTAGAAGACATTAAAAACTGTGTAAATATACTACCACCACCTTTAATTTCAGAAGACAAATATTCAGTCAATGAAGTCAGAGACCTTTAGTCAACAGTTATGTGTTATGTAGTTATAGGCAATGTTACAAACTACAGAAATCACCATATTTTCTCTGTAGAAGCTTAAATCATAAACATAGCTGTATGGAGACGCCTTATACAATTACAGCCACCATAAATCGCAGGAGACAGCCCTTTTTACTCTCTAAAGCAGCCTCTTTTCAACCTGATCTCACCCTCACTGTACAGGACATTTCATTTGTGTTTAAAAAAGCTCTTTGGTAGCAAAACAGCACTTTTCTTTGCAGGAACACAAGTAGTAAAAGTTACAATTGTCTTTAAAAATAAAGAAAATAAGGAAGAAGGGATCTTACTGAACTCTTCTCTTCCTGTTATTTTTTTTCTTCTTTTTATCTGAGACTTTGGCATTCTCCACCCTATTTTCTAGATTCTACTGAAGAAAAGAAACACTCTGAATCCTATCCTAAATCAAAGATTTGTTTAAATCTTACTATTTAATCTATTTATGTCATGCAGTTATAATTTCTATTAGTACTTTCTGCTATTTTGCATGACAATTTTATTTATGGTATTATTTCAGTATTCAGTTTGCTTTTTTCCTTTAGTTTAACTGCTCTGAGATAAGTCTTAAACCTCAAAATATTATTAAGGAATATCTTTAGTGATACCCAAACAAAGTTAATTATTAATAAGTTAACTGAAAGACTGACAAAAGGAGCCACCTCTGTGCATTTGTATCAGAGAAAAATTAAGGAGTGCAACTAAGGTCTTGAATATCATCAGACCTTATCTAAATTCATACAGATCTTAGCCAAGCTAACATTGTGTCATTAAAAAGGACAGAAATATTTGCAGAAATGTCCAGATTATAAATACTTAATATTTATTATAATTTTCTCAAGAAAGGAATATATCTCTATAACCAAAATATCAAAAAATTATTTGCACTAGGTTATAAAACTCATTTTCTTTTTACAAAATACTGTGAAGACAAGACAAATATTCTAAGCTTCCCACAGAGTATCCTATTATTATTACAGTATTGGTCTAAACTGCTGCAGCTTTATTTTGGGAACATTGTTGTAGTTGAAATTGTTCTGACGGAGGAGGCTGACTGAAACTTCCTGTTTTGCACAAGACAGATCTTTTCTTTCAAGCATGCTTCAGTTGCAAGTAGCATAGGAAATATCAAAACAGAGCCATTAACTCCAAATTGCCCACCACGCAGAGCACCCTGTGCAGGCTTTACAGCCACCAAACACACTGCAAAACACAGGGACCAAAGCTGTGCTCATCACCTGGGGTCCAGCAGAGGGTATAGCCTGCGTCCACAGGTGATCATTCTCTGCAAGCAGGCAATCATTGCACCTGAGCAGCCCCAGCCCTCCCTGGGACATAATGTTCAGTACCCCCAGCCAAAATCCAGCATGGGGACACAGTGCTTCAACAGCGCTTTGTTTTCTCTTTTGCTAGACTAAACTTAGTCATAAAGCCAGTGATATTGATTTCTTTTTCTAAGTTTGACATACTTTTATCCCCCTCAGACCGTTAAGCATCTGCAAAGCTTTGATCATCAAAGTACTTTCACAGACTTCAAAGGAAAACTATCAGGCTTAATCTTGAACTAAGTGTATAGGTATCTACTGAACCATGGTTTCAGGAGGGGTTCTCTGAACTGGAGAGAAGAGTCCATACCGTTCAAAAGCACAGCTTGTTTGCATAGGGGTACCCAGCAAATCATACCTGCTGCATTTGTTCTTCCTCTGAAAATATCATCATATGCCTTCCATTGAGGAGTCACCTGGTAGGCATGGATGAACACCACAAAAACCACCACTAGGCACATTAATGGCACCAGAGCAGCAGTAAAGAGAGCAGCATAGGCATTTGGAATGAAACACCTGATGGAAAAAAAAAATGGAAAAATATGCTGTTAATAAGCATAAGAGACACCTTGAAAGGCTGTAATTATAATACAGATAGAAAATATTGTCATAAACAAATATTTTTGAAAAAGGATGTGCTTCGCAAACCACAAATTCTTTAACTGCGTTCCCAGAGTAACCTTGATAGGTTCCTTTGTGCTCTGTTGGTTCTTATCTCATCATCATATCTTAAGGAGGATAGCTTTTGCTCTTACAGTATGCATGTTATATTTAGCCTAACCAATATTGGAAAAAATTTAAACTTGCAATGAAAAAAATTATATTTTAACAAACTATATGCTGCTATATTCATTTAAAATGATCATTCTTAGTCACCAGTTTCTAAGAGGACATAATGCAATTTTTTGCACTTAGTTCCTGAAAGCACAAATTAAATTTTGAAAAATAAATTTTTTATATAAATAACTGAGTCCTAAAGACAACATAACTATTCCTTCTCATGTTGTTGGAAATAACATGTCATTTGCTTAGAGAAGCCAAATGCACACTCCATCCTCCTTCCCCCCTCCGGCCCCCCAATTGTTTAATCTTTCCTTGCCCTTTAAAATTTATTTAAATTATAATTATTTTTTAAGATGTGTCTGGAACATGAATTATCCCTGAAAGAGCCAAATTATGCATATATGATGATGAAGAAAATGGAGATGATAGTTATAGAGATCTTTCAGGGGTATGAGAGACCAGGGTTTTCTGTGCTCTCCCTGGAGACCAGTATGTGCTTTACAGACACTGACCTACCCTAGAGATGACGCACAAGAGAGCAGCCCAAGGGACGGCGTGGGAGTCAGCATGTCTAGAGATTATGTGGTCACTGCAATCCCTATTAAGAGGGTGTAACTTACCCAGCCGTTCTGTTTCTCAGGTCAGCTCATCTAAGCTTAGCACAGATGCTGATGTATGTCTGGGAGAGGCCTAGGTACAAGTTTCACTGACATACTTGGTTGGATGAACCTGGGTTTGCTTAGGTGTACTTTCATACACTGCCAGAAAGTCAAGATTGCATCCCATGTTGTCTCTTTCAGAACAGCATACTAAGTGAATCCCAAAAAATAATGTCCAGCTTTTCCACAGCTCTCTGCAGAGAGGCTCAGTCAGTCACCAAGCTTAGGTATCATCTGATAACATAACTGAACAAGTAAGCATCAGGAAAAGTAGGAACTCTGCAATGCAATTCAGTGTTTGTTCCTTTCCTCATAGAAGAGACACTTCAGTCTTTACTCATCTTGGGGGCCTTCACTGGACTTTGTACTGTCTGTCCATGTCCCTTTTGTACTGAGAAGGCCAGAATTAGACCCAGTACTCCAGGTGTGACTTCATGAGTGCTGAGTAGAGGGCAAGGATCACCTCCCCTTGACCTGCTCTGAACATGGTTGATATGGTATGCAACATCCCATACATTTCATTTTTCTAATTTTTGCTGTTTCTTAGGTATGAAAATTATTTTTGTTCCCCAAATGCATTCTTGAGGTGGCACAATTAGCACTAAGAAATGATATCAGATTACCACCTATGCTGATCTTAATGATTATACTGAAGGCAAGAATCTTACCGCAAGAATAGTCTTCTATAAAATCATATTTATGTTCTGAAATCTGTATATTTTTTGTCTTGATGCATTTTTGTATTTCAAGGACAATATATATATTAAAAAACTATCAGAGTTTCTCGAAACTTTATTGCGAACACTGCTTTATACTCAATTAACAAAAGCTGTATAAAAATGAAAACCTACAGAGATGGATCACTTTTATGAATACCCTTAGGTACTTGCTCTAAAAAATACACTTTAAAGATATGTAAAGAAATACACAAAGCCATAATAATCTTCACAGCTTACTTTGGATTTTTTTTCCTGAAGCAATGGTGTGCAAGTTACTGATAACCACATCATCCTGTAAGATTTATTCATATATAGTAACGTGATTATATATGTTGACAGATTTATTTTATTATGGAAATCATATGGGATAAAATTATAGGGACCAACTGCAATTTTTTATTAAACTTAATACTGGGGACATATCTAGCATTCCATTACCCTGACACGTTTGTTGTACAGAACTACTGTGTGTTATATACCTAGCTCTGGATAGGAAAGTTAAAAAATACCCCAAAGTATCAGCTAAGCTGATGTTTCAGAACACAGCCACACTGCTTTAAAAGATCTAGAACGACTGAGGCTTATTTGTCTGAAGATGAGCATTATTTCCTGTAGTATAGCGTTCCAACAAGTTCCTTTTTTCTTTTTATTTTTTTAAAGGCCCTATATTTTTGTAAGCTTTTTGTTTTGTTTGTTTTGATTTTGTGTGACAGCAAAAATACCAGCTAACCAACCAACCAACCAAAAAAAATCTATCCATTGATATACTGATTTCTGCAAGAGAGAGAAATAAACCAAACCAAACCAAACCAAACCAAACCAAACCAAACCAAACCAAACCAACAAAACTAACCAAACAAACTAATAAACAAACAAACAATAAAATACACCAAAACCCCAAATTGTTAACTTCTTCAAAGGTTCTCTGTAATTTTATTACAAAGATTCTGTGACTTCCTAGTAACACTGCCTTTTATCAAAATGTGTTTTTTTTCTCTCACACTTTTGAGAATTTTTGCTCACAGCTTAGGTCTTCCTAGCATCAAAATGACAGCTGTTTAGCTTTTGTCCCAAACTGCCATGAGTCTTGCCCTTCTTGATTATTCTCTGACTGGAGGATCCAGCTTTGGTTCTGTGCTGACTGCTTTGTTTTGACCATTGACTTTGTTGATGTCTAATTTTGTTCTCATTGCTATAAATTTCTCTGTTTACTTTGTGCGAGGAATTAAAGAATGCAATTGCATGTTTCAAAACACTATCCCCATGAGAAAAGTTATCACAACAGGAACTTGAGCTAAGCACCTTTTTATGGAAAGCTGATAACAGAAACTGATGGAACATTTAACTAGCCGCCATAATTACTTGTATTTTCAGTATAGCAATTATTGTCATTTTTTTGTGTTTTCACTGGCAGGAATTTGTTGGGAGACCAAACATTAGTAAGATTTTATAAGAAAAACCACTTAATATATTGTTAGTTTGATTTTTGCTGAGTTTTTTTTTTTTCTGAAAAAATAAATGGTGTGGGAAAAGCTTTTACTTTTATCTTATGGATGTATTCTTTTATTTCAACCAATTGAGAATTAGAAAATTCAACCAAATCTAGCATGGGAGTTGGTACAAGAGTTTATGCATATTGGAATCATGCAAACATCTTAATTTTCCAAGTTCTGCCCCAGAAGGCTTTTTTTTATCATGACTTGGCAAAATTTTTCAGAAATATCAGAAATATTAATAATAATAACCTAAATGATCTTAAAAAAACAAAAAAAAATATTACATGGGAAATTATTGAGTCCCTCTTCAGGGACAATTAGAATGATGGGCAGCCATGGACTGAAAAAGGGTCATGAATAAAGTCCAGAAAAGCCTTTTACCAGCTGTCAAGACCTGTAACTGTTTTTGAAAATACTTATATTCTCACATTAATATGCCAGATCTACTGTTAAGTTTCCTAGCATGTGTCCTAAGAGAATGTTTTAACCTCACTTCACTTCTTTTATCTGTTACAATCAGTGCAGTAACTATAGTACACTGTGGACCACACAAGATTCCAACTCGTGGGTGCAATTTCCTGCAGCAAATTGTGAAGGAATGTAATGAGAGCACTTTGGCCACTGAAAATAAAATGAAGAAATAAAAAGAGTAAAAGAAAAAAAAAAAAAAGAGATAAACTAAATCTGAAAGGGAATTAACTTATGACCTCGCCAATAGTAGCTACAGCTTTTGTTTTGTGTCAAAATTAAATCACAACAGAGCTTTAATCTATTTTCTGGATAACTGAGTACGTTTGTCTGAAAGCCATTTTATATAAGAACCTTTTTTATATGAGAACTTTTTTGTATTTTGTGTGAGAACTTTGTGTGTAAAACTTGATTTCTCATCGTGTGTAGAATTATCCAGTGGGACAAGAATGCAGGTCCCTACCAAGTCAGAACATTCTGTAATTCTGTCATTACTTACAAAATTCCTCCAACTATATGTTGATGTGGTTGAGAAAGAACTCTATTTTGAAGCCTTAAAGTACATGAAGATTCATCCTCAACAAACCCACACACACTTGTTCCAGTGTGCAAAGGTAATAAATTGTGCTGCAAGACATGGTCATCCCCTGGAGTCTTGACTGACTGAAAAAATACACATTGTAACACTAAACGTGTATTTGTTTGGGATACCCCTGCATGGAATTTAAAAATCAACACTTGCTGTGTAATTCTGTGGCTAATTTCAAGACCCAAATGTATTTGATAGACATCTGAACTTGAAAGACAAGCCACTATAGTGTATCACTTGGATTAGTTTAGGGATATTCTGATGAAAAGTGATGAAGCCTAACTCCTCATGCTGCTCTAAGGTGCAGGATAGTGGTCCCATCTATTTGCTCAAACTTGTCTTTCACTGTTCATCAGCAGGAAGGACATAACAGGAACTTAGTTCTTCTGAACTAAGCTGAGAATGGATCAGTAATACACATGCCCAGCAGCATGTGCAGCAAAAGACACGTTTCGGGTTTAAGGTAATTTTGGTGCACACAGCGCCAGTAGGTCCTCGGAAATAATATGTGGCAGGCACATGCCTTCAGTAATGGACTAGATGTGAGTTAGAGATCTTAAAAGGAAGTTCTAACAAGTGTCAAAAATGGCTTTACAAAGTTAGTTTGTATTAGATATGTTCTGTTAAAGGAACAAGGGGGAACATAAAATGTTAAATCTTACTGAAATAGTGCATTCATTATTACCATTCACAATGCAATGTCATCAATTGAAAAAGCCTGAGCCAAAGTGAAAGAAAGACATGGCTAATCAGACATCAGAACTTTTCCAATTGCTCTAAGATTGGCTTTAGGAAATTAGCCCCAATACCTGGTTAAAATTCATATTCTAATATTTTGGAGCTGCGGCTACAGAGAATTGAGTTGATTATTGTGACTGGATTTGTATATTTAATTATTGGAATAGCTGTTGTACATTTTATGATTACTGGCATTATTACTTCTGTTGTTTCTGTCTTTTCTCCTTCGTCTTTTCTATGTATGCATCACCCCTGTGGATAACCCATGAACTGAGGAAAAGTCCCTGGAAGACAGTATTTGAGTCATGGGGCGGCGTGAAGGCTTAAAGAATGCAGTCACCTATCTCAAGATAATGTCCCCATAATATAAGCCACCATAATGGAATTTGAGATAAGCACAAACAGAAAACAGAAAGACATTAACCCCAGGCCTAATGGGCCTAAGGTGAAGATTTGGAGTTAGTACAGGCAAAATTCTGATGACTGTGGGGACTTAAGGCTTATCTGGACAAAAAATGAACACAGTGAAAACTGTGAGAAAGGATGCACGTGTCAGTCAAATTTGTGGAAACTGCATCTATGCCCCATGGATACCCTGGACTTGGGCTGCATAAAAGTGGTACCTCCAGGTAAGCAGCAGGGAGACCACCACCACAGAAGACCAGAATGTAAAATGACCAGCGGGATGCTGCAGGAATCCATGTGGTAAATACATCTTTTTATCTTCTGCTTAATCTCTCACACTATTTCTTCCCTCCCTATCCCCAACCCCCTACCTTCCTGGTCGTTTTTTGTTTGTTTGTTTTTTTTCTCTCTAGCTCACATTTACTGTTAAATTAAATCTATACTACTGACTTCAGTGTATGGTCTCATTTACTCCTTAATTTGGGCAGAAGCATCTCTTATAATCAGATCATAATACATTAAAACTAAGATATTTCCACTGGTTGTTTCTCCTTCTACTCCTATCTAAACTCATTAAATTTCATCATCTTCAAGACTTCCCCTTGAATTCTTCCAGTCTCCTATTTCATGCATGATGTCACTTTAAACAGTATTTTATTTCCATCTCAAATTTTTCTAACATAACAGAACAGAACATAAAGCACATTTTCAAAAGCTCTGTGTATGTCTGTATATGTGAAAGGTCTGTTCTATGAAAGAGGCTAAAAATAAATTTAGAAATAATTGTCTTTAGTATGCTTCTCCTCCAATGTATAATTTCACACTAATATGTAAAGATTTGTTACTCACTTTACAACTGGAAAAAAACCCACAATATTGAAACTAATCAGCTATTTTTTTTTCAATATGAATCAATAAGACATTTAATTTACATATTTTTTTTTCAGGCCTAGAATGATGCCTAAAAATATCTTTAATATATACAATAATTTTCTTATTGATGACTACTGCAGATGTTAATTTAATTGAAATTGATACTTTCAAATACAACAAACATGGAAAGATTAGGGGAAATTAAGAGATCAAAAAAAATTAAATTTCTTTTTCTTTGGAAAAAAGATGTAACTTTAGAAAATCATATACATTTAAATATATACACTGATAAAAATTCCCTCACTTATTGTCCAGACAATAATTTTTACCTTGATTTTCCTTTTTTTTTCCCCACCTCAAATCTATTGAAGCAGATTCTTCTCAAGGGGATGAAGCATGTTATCTGACACGTCAACTGTTTTTTGTAAAGTCTCCTGTGATCTCTTAAAACATCACACTTCCTAAAATCTGGAGAACTATTTCAGCTACATATGATATGGAAGCCATTTTTTTTTTTCCCCTAATACTTTTAAAGAAAACACAAGAAACAACTGACAACATGTATACTAGAACTAATGTTAGCAGAATTACATAATTAAATTATAGAATTTAATAAAATTAAAGTAATTAATAATTAATAGAGGAAAACAGAAATAAATAACAAGCAACATTGCCAAGGAAATAACTTTTAAAAAATGGAAGGACTGACGTTCTTTGTTCCCTTCTGAGCAAAAAAGTTTTAAAATGGTAAAATTTTGAAATTGCTCAGTGGGGTAAAAACAGTTTCATTGCATTATTGCATTGTCTTGGATTCCAAGGACAATCCTTTTCAATTGTATCTAGAAGCTATAAAAGACTAAATTTGACAAAAAATTGCAAGTGTCCTTATCTATCAAACATCTGGTGTTCTGAGACACTGAGCTTTACAGCAAAGCATTCTGCAGCAAAACGAGAAAAATAATTTATTCTAAAATGGCACTCAGGAAATCAATGAGTTTAACAACTGTTTGAAACCAAGTCACTGGTAGACAAACCTTCCAAGGAGATAAACATATTGGCTCTTCCAGTGTCAAAGCCTATTCAACCTGATTAATTAACCTGATCAGATTATGGAATTCCACTCTTCTTTCTTTTTTGTTGCAACAGTTACCCTTTTCCATAAATACATTAAACAACAATATAACAACAGATTCACAGAAACCCACAGTGGTTTGGATTGGAAGGCATTTTAAAGTTCATCTTGTTCCAGTTGTGCTGCCATGGGCAGGGAGACCTTGCACTGGATCAGGTTGCTCCATGTCCCATCCACCCTGGTTTTGAACATTTCCAGAGGTGGAGCATCCACAGCTACTCTGTGAAACCTGTTCCAGTCCCTTAACATCCTCACAGAAAATATTTTCTTCCTAATAACTATTCTAATTCTCTCTTATTTTTCCAGGGAAAGAAACATGCTTTTATTGTATGTGTGGGGTTTTTTTGGTTTTGTTTGTTTGGGGTTTTTGGGTTGGTTTTTATCTGGTTGGTTTTTTGTTTTGGTGTTTTGTTTTGGGTATTTTTGCTTCTTTAGGGTATTTGCTGTTTGGCTGGTTTTTTGAGTTTCTTTTTGTTTGTTTTTCTTAAGAGAAAAGCTTATGCTTCTATGAGGTGTTGTGGAGAAAAACATATGGAAAGGGCATGCTAAGCTTATTATGGGTAACATTTGAGGTGGTAGTCATTAGTTCTTGAAAAAATTCAAGCCACATTAGTAAAATTTCTGTTTGTATAGTAGGCAGGATTGTAGAGATTTCTGCATTATAAAAAAAAATCACAGTGCTGAAGGCAGACAAGTTTAAACTTGTAATCTTCAGTCAGCTTCAAACAGTTTTCTATACACATTAATAAGGGTTCACGCAAGACCCTGGAAACAGACTTCACACTCTCTCAAATTAGTGAGACTGAATTGAAGAGTGTGGCCCAATTTGGTATGCTTTATGGCTACCTTGGAGGATGGAAGGTGATCCAGCATTTATTTGGAGGATTTTATGAGCTTTACAACACAAATAGGAGCTACATGTGTAACAATGCCACCTTGCTACCTTCCATTGCGGCAAGCACTGGCCTGTGATAAAACTATGGAATAGTTTAAAACAATGGAGAATTTTAAAAACTTTTTGAAGTGCCACCAGAAATGACATGCTGTCCTTACAAGCCTTTTACTAAAGGAAATTCTGCTGTGGCTGAGAACTAGAAAGCTTTGCTCTCTATTAAAAAACTTCTTTCCATATTATACTCTACATCACTAGTGCCTAATCGCTGTCTAGTGACAAAGAACAATAATCCTCTCCAATAAATCTGCTTCAGTGCTTCACAGCACTTACTGAGAGAGATCATTACCCAATATTAAGCTCAGGTCTTTATTTGTGCAGTATATACAGGTTATGTCTTATCTGAGCAAACATGGCTGTGGGAAACTGATATTTTCTTCATTTGCTGCAACTTTTCTTTATATACTGTAAATTGATACTATTTTCCTGTATGTTATTCTTTTAAATGGACAGACCTAGGCTGGAAATATTTTGCTATTAAGACTTTTGCCTGGATCCTTGATCACACCACTTAACTGGTGTATTTATTAAATTATGGATTACAGTATGTTTGATAGCCTTTCTTCTTAGTGCATGGCTAAGGCAGAAGGATTTTGTGTGTTCTTAAGATTAAATCACTTAACATACGGGTACAAATTATGTCTGACTTTACCTCTATAGCACAAAATTGTTGACTCATTCTTAGTTTACCATCCACAATACACACAAGATCTTTTTGTGGAGAACTGGTAAAGAGCCAGTTATTCCACATCCTCTTTCTGCAAAGCTAATTATTCCTGGCAAGGTACAATTCTTTCCACATGTTCTCACTAAAAACTGTACTATTTCTTCAGAAGAGATCTCAGATGTCAATAACATTATGAATTTTAACCAATTTTTAATGAATTTTTTTTCGCCCAGCTTTGTGCTGTGGTAAGTTTGAGTGGAAATTCCTTTATTGCAGGCTTGTATTCTATGAGATAATAAAAATAATATATTCCAGTTAATTAGTAACCAAGGCAGATGTTGAAAAATATTTAAAAGGCATTTTGAAGTAACTATTCCTTAAAACACTTAATCTAAGAATTCTGAAAACATGAGAACTGTTAACAGACATTTTCAATATGTCTTGGAGTATAGTGTAGAATTTGAGATTACTAGTTATCTACTAATATTTCACTGAAGTCAGAAACCAAAAAAAAAAAAAAAAATAGGAGACATGCTGAAACATTCACCTCATGACCAAGATTTTTTTGGACAACAGACTACATCAGGCAAACACGTTTTCATTATTTCATGAGTTTACATGCTTGATTTATAAATGGACCTGAGACCTCTTACGCTATTTAAATTACGAAACACGAGGCAACACAAAAATGCAGAAGAGGAAAGTAATGTATAACACACTCATACCAGTGCCCTCACCATCTAGTTTTATTTCTGCAGAATAGAATCTGGAAATCACTACAGACTACATTAAGAATGACAGGAGTTGTAATTTTACTGTTCCAAAGAGGTCATACTTGGATCTACAAAGAATTGTCTATTCTGTAACACACATGAGGTAAACATTCCACTCTAATCAGTCTTATAAACACCTCAGAAGGCATGCTGTGCCTGTGTTGTGGTTTAATCCTGGATTGCAGGTAAGGACCACTTGCTCACTCCCCCCACCGGCCCTCTCAGTGGAGAGAATTGGAAAGGAAATGTAAACCTTGTGGGTTGAGTTAACAACTATTTAATAATGGAAAAAAAATAATGGAAAAAATTCAGTAATACTGAATATGATGACAATGATGATGATGATGATAAAAAAGATGAAGATAAAAATAGCAATATTAACAATAATAATAATAAGAATGAGAGACAGTAACTAAACCTGGAAGAAACAAACGATAAATTATAAAACTGTGTATCACCACTGACTAATGCCCAGCCCATTCCTGAAGAACCATCTGTTCCCTTCCAGGTCACTCTCCCAATTTATATACTGGGTAAAATGTCCTGTTGTGTGGAATATCCCTTTAGCCAGCTTGTGCTCACTGTCCTGGCAATGCTCTCTCCCATCTTTTTGTGCAGCTCCTCACTGGCATTGAACAAAACACTGAAAAGTCTTGGGCTTAGGGTAAGAAATATGCAGCACCAGCCAAATCATCAGAGTGTTAACAGCATTGTTTTCATCCTGAATGCAAAACACACAGTGCTGTGTATCAGCTGCTATGAAGAAAATTACATCTGATTAGTCAAAACCACGACAGTCCTGTTTTAGCAAATTTCAAGAACACAAACTGAATTAAAAAGTTCACACTAGAGCTAGGAATGCCACCAGAGGTCTTATGCATTTGTTCTGCTCTGAACACATGGGAAAAAAATATTTCTGGTATGTTTTGATTTGTTTGGTTTGTGGGATTTTTCATAATGGGAAGGGACAATTACTGGGAAACTACAAGTAGGCAAGGAACCGGCAGTATACAAATAGGCAAAAAGCAAAACTTGAGTACTCCATGTTGTAATATATTTTGTTTGTTGGAAAACACATGCTGAGAAGCTTAAACTTTATCAGTATTGGCAGATGGCTATGTCAGAGTAGTGTCTGGAGGGATTATCTGTACTTAGCAGACTGAAAATGATCAGGATTGGGCACTTTAGAAGGGCAACTAAATGAAAATTAAAAATATACTTTCAACTTCAGGAACTAATGCCTGGTGAAAAAACCCACAAAAAATACTTAAAGCACATGTTTTACAATGAAAGATGTTAGAAAGCTCTTGTTTCTTTACTTGAAGCATTTTTTCCAATGAAACCTCTGAGGCTGAATTCTAAGCTTTCTTTTCTGATGAACACTTGTTAAACATTTCCTAGGCAATAGAGAGTTAAGCCTAGAATGAAGATCAGCTGAGCTTTCTTCTTTTCCACCATAGATATTTTCTCAATTTTACTCCTTTTCTCCTTTCCCTTCTTCGCTTCCTTCCTCCCTTTACCCTTCCCTTTCCTCTGCATCACCAATAACTGCAAGCTGTGCACAGGAATAGGATGGACAAACTATGCACCTGCACATATACAGAGAACTTGTCTACTATGATTTTTTAACATCTTTTTTGCTATTTATAGCCACTATCAAGTAAAACATTGCACAATCCAAGCTACATAATAAAAAAGTAATCCTTCCAATGTCCAAAGATGAAAACCACATGTACAACTCCAGTCTAACAATGCAGTGTTTACTTTAACCAGTACCCAAAACTGCATTTATCAAAAACTATATGTTCACTGCTAATATGTCTTACATCCTGCTAGTGGTTAGACAATCTCTCTCTAAAGATTGACATAAGACACAAACACAAGAATTCTAAAACTAACCATCAGCAAAAAATTTCTTTTTGTAGTTTCCTTTGAAAAGGGAAAATTGTATTCTAATACATTAGCCACAGAGGCATCTAAAGCATTACATTTTTTCCCCTAATCCTTCAGAAAGCAACCTTTTTTGTTCAGATGTGCTCTGAGTAATAACATCATGCAAATCATAGCATTGAGTAATCATTCTGTTATTTCTACTTACTATATAATAAGCCTAGGCTAAAGAGGTCAAAATTTCCAACTTGCATCACAGAAAGAAAATTTAGTTGCATAAAACAATTTCTACAAGGCTTTTGAGAATGTTAGTGTAAGATCAGAATGTACAATAAAGGGATCACAGCCACCAGGAAAATACTTAGACAGTCAGGTCTCTCTGTTTCTATAGAAGCATTTGTATAAAAATATAGCTTAAAACAACATTTTGCAACAAAATATTGGTCCAGGGTTTGCGCAGTAAGTCTATTCAGGGAAGTGAAAAACAAGAATCTGACTTGTTGGGGGGCATCCACTAGAACAAATTTAAGGATCTATGATAAAGCATGGATCCTCTTTCTATCCAAAATTCCTAAGTCTGTTTTGCATCACTCCACTTTGGTACTTTTAAAAGAGTGCCAAGGTAGAGGTTGTAAAGAGGCCATTATGGATAATTCTTGGTAGGATTGAACTCCTTCTATCATCTACACCCTGTCAACACTACTTACTTTACTTTAAAGCCTCAGAGCTTTCTGGTGGATTTTCCTTTGGCAGGATGCCAGGTACTGTCCAAGCTGCTCTATCACTCCCCTCCTCACCAAGACAGAGAGGAAGGGTGTGACAGCAAATAAGATGAAAAAAAAAACCTCATGGGTCAGAGAAATACAGTTTTATGAAGCAAAGGACAAGGTTGGAAGAAAAAGGAAAGACTTGTGGTCTACTTCCCATCAGCAGATGATGTCCTGTTACTTCTCAGGAAGCAGAACTTGAGCATGAGTAGCAGTTACTCCACAAGACAAACATCATAACAACAAATGTGTCCCTTTCCTCCTCCTTTCTCTTAAATTTTGTATCTGAGCAGATAGGATCTATCATGGAATATCCCTTGGGTCAGCTTGGATCAGCTGTCCTGGCCATGTTCCTCCTTTGATCTTGCTCACCCCCAGCCAGAAAACTCCAGCTACTATAGAAAAAAAGTCATAATAATATAATGTACTGTAGTTACGTAATGACATGCATTAAAAGGAAGGCTATGGATACCTCAATCAAAATATGACTAAAAGGCCATGGCAGCTGTACTGAAGCTGAGCAATAATGGTCAAATGCATTTTGCATTTCTCACATCTCTTTATTCATAACAAACTAAGATAATATGAATAACCTTGGCAAGTTTTAGGAGGAAAAAGTGACATTTTGAGTGAATTGAACACTGTAAGGCAAAGCACAGTGGTATTGTGGCTCAGGATGACACAGTATGCCCTCTTTCATGACTCAGTGCTTCAGTATGAGTACACTGAGCTAGAACCTGACTGGGGTGACTTTCCTACAGGACTGAGCAGGGAAGAATGATTTTGCATTGGTCAGCAAAAACTAGAGCTGCGTCACAATACTCTAAATTACACTTGGCAGGTTAGAGAAGCTGTTCAAGCAACGGAGGCTGTTTGAAATGTGGTCTGGGCTTATATTTTGATCAGTTTCCAATATGCAAGGGTTTCTTTAAGCAAGGTTCCTCTCAGGAAACAGATTTTGGTTTTGTATACTTAGCAACAAGACAGTAGCTAATAGTAACAGGAGGGAGCTATGTGATTTATATTTGCATGAGATAACTACAAAAAATGGTCTGATAGGGAGGTGAAAGCAGCAATGGTTTATGACTGAATCAAACAGTACGTGGGAGCTTTCAAAGAGGCATGACACAGCTGACATCTCACTGACATTGCCTTGGCAGGATATGGTTGCCACAGGCTCTCTTACTTTTTTTTTGTTTTTTGTTTTTTTTAAATGATTTGCAAACAAACAGCATGCTTAACCCATGTTCATCAAATTTTATGGACTGCATCAAATTTTTAGCTGAAGTCTGATTTTCCTAATTTGAGTTTCAGAGTAGTATTATAAACCAGTAAAAATTCCAGATTATTTAGAAAAAAGTCTTATAAGTGCTTTTATTACACACTGGAAATTTCCAATGAGACAATTTAAGAATTTTAAATGCTATTTATATATGTAAACACTCTTCTGAGAAATAATTTCCTAATCTGCATAAAATTGTAGACAGATGTGAGAACTGAGTCCAAAACACAAGGAATTGGATTTTAAAATCTGACTGCACTGAAATTAGAAGGTGCATGATGATTAAAGAAAAAACCTTGGTACTGTGGTGGAGTTACATTTTATGAAGAAAAAAGTTTTTCTAATATTAGTGGGTTCCAGTCCCCAGGAGTGATCTGTGTGTGTAAAGCAATTCTGAAATTTAGGGTGACAGACAGAACAGTTGCAAATATTGCACTTCTCTCTGCATTATATGTAACTGAAGCTATTTAAATGTCAGTTCCTGTTGCTTCTAGTCCTGAAAAGAAAAAGGTTTTTGTAATTTACACAGTGAATTTGCTAAAAATAAGTAGGTTTTCTACCAGCCAGACAAGACATTTAGGAAACCTGTGAAAATGTCAGGTAAAAGAAACTGAACAAAATGTACCAGCATTTAAAAAGACTTCTCAGAGCAGTTTTGTTTTTTTTAACATAAACAATGCAGTGTTCACTGAACTTCTACCACAATGCAGTGTTCACTGAACTTCTACCATAAGCTCATGTTGGTGCTGTTACTGATAAGCAAAGAATACTAATACAAATATATGTTCTTGCTGATAAGTGAACTACAGGCACCCCTTCCTGATACTAGCAAGAGTTTTTTTTAAAACCTTGTCTCAATTCTGACCATCAAACAATGCAGCCACAAAACCTCTGTTATCAGAGGTTTTTGCAATGTGTAGAGTTATGTATATTTAGGGTTTTCATAGTGTTTCATAGGGTTTACATTTGCTATGTAAACAGACACATCTCTCAGTACAGTGTGTTCAGGACACAGGGTAGGGTGGAAACTTGTGGTGTTTCTGCTCTAGAGGAAGTACCAGTTTGCTTTCTCATAACCAGCCTCCAACACCTACGTATGTAAGCCTGCAGAGTGCAGAGGCTGCACCACACTTGTTGCAGTTTGAGTGCTCCTGGCCACAGCAGCTCTTTGTTAAGGGGTTTTTCCAAGGCTGTGCTTTGTTAGCCACATTGTTGTGCTGCAGGAACAGACTTGGAGCTAAGCTGCTTCTTGCAGCTGTGGCTGCAGAGATGTGAAACACCCCCTTTGCAAACACAGCCTCTGCCCCAGAACACCTGTCCATCTGGAGGTACAAGTTCACTTCTGTGTACCTTCACAAAAAGTCTTATTCTCTGTATGATATGCAAGTTCTTCATAAACACATAGCCGTGATATCCTACCAGCTGTTTCCCAAGTTATGCATCTTCCTCCATAGTAAGAACCATACAAATTCTGGTGTGAAAACGGTGAAAATTTCTGATTCAATTTTCCCTATTTACCTAAGAGAGAGGGTGTCAAAGAACTCAAACCAGAGGAGAAAAAGATTGTATATACCTAAAAAATCATTTTGAAACAGAAAATGAAAAGGTGAGTGCTTTCCCTGTAGCTGCATGTAAAGAATTCCAACATGATGTTACTCTTACTTTTGTTTAGTCACTTTTTCTCAAAAGGAAATAGGAGTTTTCTCTAGAATACAGAACACCATCTGCTCATGGGTCAAGTCAAGCAAATCTCAGGGGACTCATAATAGCTACCCCAAAGAATCTCGTGCAGCTGTGAAACAAGTCACAGCCTTGTGCAAGTACATTTTGAAATGCCTGTAATCAAATACTACTGCCCCAAGCAGAACACAGTTAGGCTGATTGTTTTGATTCAGTGCTGTGTTCAGCCTCAGTCACCTCACCAGGATGACTGGAAAATGAACAACCCAAGAAATTTCTTACTGCCCATACAATTGCTGTGGAGGTTGGTATGAAGAAAAATGAAAGTTGCATATGTGTTTGATGAATTTAACTTGGTTCATGTCTCATGCAGATTAACTCAGAGATAGGTCCTTATGTTTTATTTCATATATAACTGCACATTAAAAAAATCATTATTTTCTTTATATTTTGCATGTAAGTTTAAAGTGAAATGCAAAATGTTTAACAATGGTTGTCCCGGATTTTATAGACTGAAAATGTGACATTAACTCTTTGGCATTGTTTAGTTTCCTTTTAGTTTCTTTTGTCTATGCAGCAAAAGAGAAAAAATAATGAGGGAAAGAGGAGAAGGAGGGGAAAAATGTTAATGAAAATAATGTTTAAAAATTTAAGCTCAGAAACTGCAGAATTAGAATTGCTAGAAATTAAGTCAAGGCTTGCCCATTCTTGTATACATTTGGGCAGATACTATCCCAACAATTTCTTGAAAACCAAATCTACATCCATGGGAATTACTGCTAGAAATCTGATCCTATCATCTTTACTAACATGTCAAAATTTATTATGAGTAACACCATTAATGGAGGTACCCACAGAGTAAATATCAATGAGAGAGAACATTGGGGAAAATCCAGTCCTCCATGAACAAAGGATGAAGAAATGCCAAGATGTTGTTTTGGAACAGCAAAGAACAGAATCTTCACAAGATTCAGTCTGAGTCAGTGTGTGCAACAGTCTTGTCAATAAACCAGACCTATTGCATAATAAAGCAAAAATACAATTTCCTTGTTGTTCTCTCTTGCTGCTGTTATTGTAGAGCTAAACAGTTGGAAAAAGGGGAAAATGAGAATGTCTAAACAATGGTGTTTTTTTTATAATGAGAACCCAAAATGTCACCTGCTGTTGTTTTAGAACATGGCTTATTGTGTTTCAGTCTTCTCATTATATGATCCTCTGGATTTATACCCAGTTTTTAAACCTTTTTATTTTTATTTATCTTTGACTTTTTTTGTCTTTTTTTTTCTTCCTACTGTGAAAATTAATACTAAGGAAACACAGTTACCAAAGAAGAAGCAGAAAGGACCCAGCATAAGCACTGCCTTAATACAGTTGAGATTTCTAAGGCACTGGAAACTCTGGAGTTCCCAAGCAGCTCATTCCAGAAGTCCCAGAAGACTTGCATCCTTAAGCATTTGACCAGAAAACTAAGCTGACAGCAAACCTGCTTGAAATCTCTTAGAGCAAGGTTCTTGCTAACCCTGCAATTTTAAAATTACATAAGGACTTACGTGTCTGATTTCAGTTAATTATCTTGCTCTTGTTTAAACCTACAGCTTCCTCCTCATGTGTATGAATCATTACAATAGCTTTGAAACTACAGTCTATTGTTGTGGCTATTTTGGGGTTTTTTTTACTGTTTAATACTTGTTACAATTTCTCCAAAGCAAGAAAATGTTTCCCTAGTACTATTTTTAAAGGCAGACACTCTTATCTTACTTTTTGTATGCATTTGATACTCTTGTCATAATGCTATACAGGCTTCAGAAAAGTTCCTGGAGTTTCTTTGGGGCACAAAAATTCCTTCATCTGAACCTGTTTGAAGGATCAGGTGTCATGATCATTTGGAGGTGCAACTTTCACTCATAACAACCTATCCTTTTAACCCTTTACCATGACAGCATGATAAATTTCATCATTCTGCAAGATTCTGAAAAAGCATGATTCTGATTTGTCAGAAATTAACCATCCCATAATGATTGCAAATTTTATAATAACCAGTATTTTTCTCTACTCTTGTTTCAAAATTCCATCAGTCAAAGCAGCTAGAATTTATCTTTCTTTATTGTAGTTCTTTAAAAGCATGGTACAGTGATTATGCCTAATTGTGATGGGCTTACATTTGCTTAACATTTACGAGAAATATTTGCCCGGGTATGAAAGACATTCAACCCACTGCCACTGTCCCCAGCAATTTCTCCCCACTGAAAACTTATATTGGTAATGAGGGACAAGTGAAAGGTAATTAAAGTCATCCTATTTAGAAGTGAGGTATTTTTAAATAATCCTGAGCAGCTGGTAGCACATCAGGCAGCTTCTTTGGAAACACAAGAAAAGTTTTGAAAATAAAGGATACAAAAAGGCCAAACTTTGTACTTTATTAACTTACTCTGTAGGGTTTTCTCTATATGAATATGTGTGTATATATGTATGTGTTTATGTATAGTGTGCCTGTAGTGTGGTGCTGTGTCAGCATAACTGAAGTAGCTCTGGTTCATCAGAAACATTAAACCCACAGTAGCACAGAGCTCAGGATGGTTTAATTTACTGTGCAGAAAAGGACTAAGCAGCAAATGGTGAGAAATCGGCAGTCAAAACTGCAGGCTTTTTTCCCCCAGCTTCAGCTGAGTGGTCCATGAAGCACTTGGCTTTGCATACAGACAGTTGAGCATCATTTTGTGCTGAGGTCTAGCAACAGGAGTTTGTAATAACTTTGAAACCCTAGATGATGTGCCAGTGAACTGAGGAGAAAAGAGGTGGAAAAACTGGGATAATAGGAAAAAGAAGCTGGAGAGCGAGCGAGCGAGAGAGAGGGCCATGCAGGAAGTCCAAGTCCATGCAAAATATAAAACCAGGCACCAGAGGATGGGAATTCCTCATATTGTCATTAAAAAAACCTCTTCCACTTATTATGTCCTTGAGTCAAATTAAAGTCTCTGAATGCTTTCTATGGCAATTCTTAGCTATTTTCTTTCCTATTCCTGCTTGTAAAAGTCTGGTGATTCAAACATTGTTTGCGACTAAATTCAGCACTTTTGAAGTAATGTGGAAAAGGAGACATGAGATTTAATCCAAATGCTTGTGCAGCAATTAGCTCACTCAAGCTAAAATATTCTTGTTACTGGTCCTTGGTTTAAAGAAAGCAGATCTCCATTTTAGGGAAGAGCCAGTAAGCCAGGGATCTGTTCCTGGGATGTGTGCCAACACTGAGACAGTCATACAACTGGGTGAGACCCAAAGCAGCATCCAGTATATTCTTCTGACTGGGTTAAGGGTCAGTGCACCAGACTGACAGACAGTTAGAGAGAAGCCATGGCACAAAGTGTCCATGACTCATTGCAAAGGGCTTGGTACCAATTTTCTACAGAGTATCTTATCCCAATAATGTTAACAATGGCTCTGTCCTTGTTTCAGTTAATTTCTTCTTAGCAGATGGTACAAGTGCTGTGTTTTGGATTGGAATGAGAATGGTATTCATAAGACACTAATGTTTTGGGTTTTTGCTAGTCATATTTACCCTAAGTCAAGAACTTTTCCTTCCTTGTCTCATGACCTGTCAGTGAGAAGGTAGGCAAAATAATCTGGAAGGGAACATGGCTCGGACAGGTGACCCGAACCGAAAATACCCAAAAGGGTATTTTCCACACCACAGAACTTCATGGCCAGTATATAAAACGGTAAGTGCAGTCAGCCTGGGTTCAGGAAGGGGTGTTTGGAATCAACCAACCAGTGGCGACAAACTGAATTGTGCATCACTTAAAAAAAAATAAAAAAATCATTGTTACGATTCTAGTTATTAAGATTATGATTATTTTAAATTATTATTTTATTTTCAATTAATAAGCATTTTTTATCTCAATATACAAGTTTCACTTTGATTCTCCTCCCCATTCAACTGGGATAGAGAAGGAAGAGCAGAGGAGATGAAGCATGGTGTTTCATGTCCAGTTGTGCTTAAAACCATGACAGGTTCATCTGTTCCCTGAGCCATCCCTATGTGTAATATTCAGAGAAGGTGCAGTGAGAACATTTTCTAAGAGTACTAAGAAGATCTGTAACTCTTAATCACAGCAAAAAGTTCATAGTTTCCAGCTTTCTTTAGCTTTGTTTCCCTATCCCACAGATGTGGCTCCATAGTTACGGATCCAGTGAATTTCCTGCAAAAAATGGCTTTGAGCTGGACTGTGGAGGACATAGAAGTATTTTTGGTTTTTTAAAGAAAGGAACATCACTGGAAAATCATTTTCATTATTTCTCATCAATATTTCATGACAATGATACCAAAAAAAGTATTTGAGAACATTTAGCTTAACCCTTTTTGTGCTATATGAAAATATGAACCTGAATCCAAGTGTATGGATATTTGTAAAAATTTAAAGTATTGTAACAGCACATATCTTGTTCTGTACCCTGTTTGCCACATGGGATTTTAAAGAGGAAAACAAATGTGTAACACGAATTCTTCTGACAAAGGAGATCATTCCTCCCTTGGGCAAATACAGGACTCTGCTTAAAGAGAGACACTTCTAGAAACTGGGGAGATTAACAGAGGGAAAAGAGCAAGTAAAAGACAGCCAAGCTCAAACAGAATCACAGAATTAATTAGGCTGGAAAAGAACTCTGAGATCATTGAGACCAATCCATGACCAAATACCATGTCAACTAGACTATGGCACTATATGCCACACCCAGCCTTTCCTTAAACACCTCCAGGTGACTGCACTATGTCCCTGGACAGCTCATTCCAATATCTAGTCAATCTTTTTGTGAAGAACCTCTCCTGGTGCAGCTTGAGACTACTCATCCTCTCATCCTGTCACTGGCTGTCTGGGAGAAGAGACCAATTTTCACCCGGCTACAATCTCCTTTCAGGGAGTTGTAGAGTTAAAAGGCCTCCCCTGAGACTCCTTTTCTCCGGTCTTAGCCTCTCCTCACTTGTGCTCCAGACCCTTCCCCAGCTGTACTGCACTTCTCTGGACACACTCAAGCACCTCAATGTCCCTCCTAAATGGAGGGGTACAAAACTGAGCACAGAACACAAGGTGTGGCCTCACCTGGGCCCACTACGGGACAATCACTGCCCTGCTTCTACTGGCCCCATATTTCTGACCCAGCTCAGAGTGCCATTGGCCTTCTGGGCTACCTGGGCACAGGTCACTCACAACTTGCTGTCAACCAGCACCCCCAAGCACTTTTTTTGCTGGGCCACTGTCTGGTTATTCCATTCCCAGCCTGTAGCTCTGCACAGCGTTGTTGTGGCCAAAGTGCAGGACCGAGCACTTGGCCTTGTTGAACCTCATTCCCTTGGTGTTGGCCAATCAACCCAGCCTGCCCAGATCCCTCTGCAGAGCTTTCCTGCCCCCCAGCAGATCAACATTCATGTGCAACTTGGTGTCATTTGCAAATTTGCTAACTGTAGACTCAATCCTCTCATCCAGAGCAATAAAGATGGGCCAACACTGATCTCTGAGAGAACATGAACAAAAAAAACCTCCTACTTTCTGGGAACTGGAGGAAATTATAGAGTTGGCCACCATTAAAAGGAAAGGTAAGACACAACATGACAAAAATCATGCTTGAAATACAACATTTGCAAAGATACAGTAGGCAGGGAGGTATTTGCTTATAAACTTTTAGATTTTTATTCTGTCAAGTGTATTTCCAATTTTCTCATTTTCAAAGGCTACTGTTTTAGCTTACAGTCTAATAAATCAAGTCCTTTAGCTTTCTTATGTGAATTTGATTTCAAGAAGGTCTAGTCAGACTCAAAGCTTAAAGCAGCAGCAAGAGTAGCTCCTGAGCTTGTAAAAACATGCTGCTGTAGGAAAGAGATTTAAAATACCCAAGCAGTTAAAAGATCAAATGTACCTTTCAGAAGATTTTTTTATTATTATTAAATAAAAAACCCCTTACGAATAGACAAGTTTACAACAAAACAAAATTCACCTTAAAATCAAATTCCAAACCTTACTGTGGCTCCTAAACTCTAGAGAGTTCAGCATTTGCTGCATTCTTGGTATATACAGATTTTCATTTAACTGAAAATCTTTCAGTTAAGGTTCTGAAAAGTTTTATCTTAGCAAAACAGTTAAACACAGTGGTGTTTCTTCTAACAGATCTCTTAAAGTACAAAGACACAGTTCACCTAATAAGGAGGCAAATTCAAACTGCAGACACTGACAAAGAGATGTATAGCACAATGGAGGGGTGAGAAGAGAGAGAAATCTGAATAATTACATAAAATCTAGCTCTCTCAGTTTCATCCTCGTCACTTGTCACTCTCTAACATCTACAAAACAAAGATGCAAGTAAAAGAGCTAAAATAGAAATCTTTGACAGTAAAGTAGCTTTCTAGTTTCTCATGTAGCCCTGAAAATTTCAATGCTGTTGGAAGTTGATGAACCACACCCATTTTCAAGCTTTGCCCTAACTCATCTGCTTCTGAGATCAGAAGCCAGAATTATTTAATGACAAATATCAGCTTTTGTTCACAAACACAAATTTAAAGGTTAATTATGCTATACGCACTGGACTTGTACCCAAGAGATTGCCCAGAACTCTAAAAGATGTTATAAAAAACCCTGTACTACTCTAAAGTTGTCCAGAATCAGAATCTTTTCTAGTCTTACTGAGAGACTTCAACCTTTGCAGCTGAGCAGTGGGGGATTCAGCAAAGGGAGGAATGAAAGAGCCCTTCTGTGTCACTTAGGTGTTTCACTTATCATTGAACTTCAACCTCAAAATGAATGAAAAAAAGAATGCTGCTTGGTGGTAATTTACTAGTATTAAAAAAAAACAATAAAAAAAATCACATAATGCCAAAGAGAGAACTGTTCATACCATATATAAACACTATTACTTATTAAAGTAATCAAAGGTATACTACTGGTTTATACTAGGACATGGGAATCAGAGTATAAAATACAGGCATTTTTGTGTAGGATTTGTCATATCTGGAGAGAAACTATCCCAATACTTCCTTTGAAGCTTAAAAACCAACACAGCTGAACTAATTTTTTTGTTCATTGCAAGTAAAAATGAACTTCTCTAAACATAGTTATACTGTTGGGTATTAATTGTGCCCATGGCATACTGGTTAAGAGCAAAACAGTTGGCCAGACACCAAAAATTAAAAACTGGGTTGCCTGAAGGAGTGATTGCTTAGGAGAGAAGATAACAGGCTTCACTACTTCTATTACTTTAACCAGTCTTCCAGCTATCACATTTGTTCTCCAGCACACTATTGTCCTCAAACCATTTCTGAGGCTAATTCTGAAGTCAGTATGTAATGAGTTTGGATTTGGAAATATCCTTGTCACTTTTTCCACTACTGCATTCTTGTTTGGAGAAAACAAACCAAGTGCTGTATCTCAATCTGTCCCCTTTTTTACAATCTGTCTTTCAAAGTCCTCTTGTATAAATAAGAACAAGTCTTACAGTGCTCTTCAAATCAGGAATTAGCATTGATGCTATTTATGAAAATTCTTGCAGGTATCTCTTACAGTGTCCACATTGACTGAGATGGAATAAGCTGCACATTCACTTGAGATGATTTCTGGCATTTTATACAAGTAGAAAGCTGGAAAAGTTTTATATTTAATTTAGGCAATAGGTTGGACTGAGTCATTTTCCTTTACTTAATAATCAGAATGTAAGGTCTTTCCTTGTTTTTAAAAGAATGAGACATGGACATTAAAAGAAAATAACTGGAAAACTGTGTTTCACTGCATAACAATACCATCAACCCTGCTGCAGTTGGAGAACTTATTGTTACACATATTCCTTGTGTTTACTATGCACAAAGAAGCATTTTACCATAAAGAAAAATACATATTCTGTGAAGAAATATTGATGTGTATGGCATGGTATACAGCTATGGAGCACTCCCTGATAAAACATGAACATCAGCAAAGGTCTGTTGTTGTGGACCTCAGTTATACTTCTGAGTTGAGCTGGTGCCTATGAATGTGGGACAAAACTTCAGCCAACATGGTCACAGAATTTGTGGTACTGAAGGTAACTCAATTACAACCAAATCAGGCATCCCTGCTTACCATGCACAGTACAGATTCACACACAGATATGCATATACAAATAATATTTATAAGGCCAAATGTGTGTGTGTGTGTACTTGCATATAATTCAACATCAGTATGAAATTCAAATATCTACTTCTCACAGGGATACCCTTTTTTGTGTGAAAAAAACCCAACAACACTAAATTTTGTTCTCTTAAAATGGAAGGATGCACACTGTATATTCCTCTTTTATTAAAGACAGATGAATAGCCTTCTGCTGTGGGATAGTCTCCTGAAAGCAACCTTGTATGATGTTTTCATAAAAAGATTTTATACATTCTTTTTAAAAAGAAGATGCGTGTTTAGTCTTTTCTGCACATGAAGCATGTAATTGTGATACAAAATCAATAAATATATTATCCTCATATCCTAGAAGAGCTATCATCACAGATTAAGTTCGCAGATTAATCTTCATCACAGATTAAGAAAATGACCCAGAGGGGGGGAAAAAAAAAGCTAAGAAGGAGCAAAAATATTTATCTCTGTATCTCCACTTAAATGCATCTGGTTCTATGAAAATATACTGTTTTAATTAAGACAGTTTTCTATGTTCATATGCAACTTTGAAAGGGCTGTGATAATTGTCAACAACACAGCAACTCTCAGACTTGGAATATAACATATTCATTATTATGAGAGAAAACAGTTTAGGAAAAATATCTGACATAATAATGTAGTAATACTTTTTAGCAAAGAATATACTTATTAACATAAGAGATGGGGAGATTAAGGCTTGATTTAGTTTTGGGGTTTTTTATCACAGAAATTAAATGGAAGAAAACCATGCTCTTTTCCCCATCCTGCAGCAGAAGCCATTTCTGTCCTCTAGCCTGAAATTGCACATTCTCAGAAAAAAAAAAAATAAAAATTTAGTCACTAAGCAGACATGCTTGGGCCAGCTCTGCCAGAAGGAGAAACTGGAGCAAAGTCCAGCTGCACAGATACTGCTGTACTGCATATGGGTGACACTTGCCTCATCTCCACCAAATGAGGAGTCCCCTGACCATTTCTTTGATATACCCCACTCTCTACATGAAAGAAAATTTGGTAGAAACTGAAATAGACAGTGCAATGCCTAGTTCATGCTTTTTTAAGGAAACACTTACAGATCACCGTAGACAAGGCCATAAATCTCTGCTGTGCTGTGATGGTAGATTCCTCTCAGGATAATTAGAAGAAGGATAACAACAAAAGCTGGAAGCCCCCAACTCAAAAGGAAGTAAAGCAGATAGCGCCTCTCTGTGTGCTCATCATTCATCACAAGGACGTACCAGAAATTAACAGCCTGAAGAATAATGCACAAAGACAATCAGTAGACTTGCTGGTGATAAACTATGCCAAAAACCAAATCACTGTGAAGGTCACAGTGCAACGTTTTTCTGCCCTGGTATTTGTACAAACACTATTCAACAAAAATACTATGTCCTCAGTTTTTTTTCCTTAAGTAACAAAAAGACATTATAAAGGCAATATGCTTATTTATATTACTATTTTGAATTAGACTAACATAGAGGAAGAGAAACTCTGTTTAGTAGTTTTTGCAATGTAAAAACAGCTTTTTGGCACAAAAGTCACTTCTTCTCTAGATATTCATACCTTCACATTGAATACTGGCATATAGTATTTCTACATCTGATCTGTACTTCATATTTTTATGTTATTGTTCAGCTGTATGTACCTTGTAGGAAACGCACTAAACGCATTTGATAGTTCTGTGATCCTGTTCTGGGCTCAGCAGTACAAGACAGATGTGGAGCTCCAATGAACCAGTAAAGGCTCATGATGATGATTGTGGGATGGAAAAGTTCTCCCATGGGGGAAGGCTGAGAGAGCTGTGGCTGATCAGCCTGGAAAAGGATGTTCAGGGGGACCATATCTGTATGTATAAACATCTGATGGGAGGCAATGGCGAAGAAGAGGGAGACAGACTCTCCTCAGTGATGCCCAGTGGTGGGGCAAGAGGAAATGTGCCCAAATTAACATACAAAAAGCTCAATCTGCATACAAGAAAAAGCTTTCTAACTGTAAGTGTGGTCAAACACTCGGCCAAAAAGGCTAGAGAGCTTGTGGAGTATGTGTCCTTAGAGAATCAAATTCAAAATTATCATGGTCCTGGGCAACCTGTCCTATCTGTTTGAGGTAGGGTGTTGCACTAGACAGTCTCAAGGTACGCCTTCAGACTTCAACAGTTCTGTGATTCTGTGCAATATATGCGTAAGAATTTGAGAAAAAAGTGCAAATAAATTAATGTAAATCCACAGGCATCTCTAAAACATTCTGTTTTCTTACAATCAACTCATCATCAAGCAGCATAATTTAGTTTAAAACCATATATGAATCAAAATAGTGGAACAGCTGAAACCCTTTTGAAGAGCCAATAGTAGGAGTAGAGGAAACCCTTCAAGGAAATCAGAATACTTAGCACAGTGCCTGAATATTTGAATTTTCTTCAAGATGTTCATAGAAGAAACACTTTCATGTGTGAGCATTTTAAAATGCACATCTACACAGTACTGTCTAATAAACTTTCTCTACTTCAAAACTTTTCTACCACCTACAGGTCTCCATGATATATCATTATTCCTGGCCTTTTATATGAGATGAATAGGGATTGTCTTTTTTTTGCATATAAAGTATCTAATTCAAGCTTGTGCCTTTAAGCATGTCTTGTCAGTCAACAGAGAAAGGACAGGCACCTTCAGGCACTCATTAATCCTAACCCAAGCATAATCATCTCTCTCATGTTCTACACAAGGGTTTAATATAATAATGTTGATTTACATGCTTCATTTTCAGCCATCTACTGTAAGGATAAGTAAAAATTCATACACTGTGACAAGACAATGCAATGTGATTATTTTATTGGGGGAAATTTTACACATTTCCCTCAGCCAAGGGCTTGTCTATCCCTTTTTTCAGGAACACCTACTTTTCACATTCAAGTACTTAATTAGTTGTTTCTAGATTCCTTATGTAGGTTTCATTAATTAACTATCATTTCAGATTTTGTTCTGTGATTTATATAGCATGAATATGCAATACTTTCACTGATGATAAATTGTTTACAAAGCAAGTTATTAAGTGTTTTAAATGCTTTTTTAGAGAATGAAATTTCATAGCTTATAGCACATGTCCAGTGTATATAATTATATAATAATTATTATGTCTTTCTTAGTTTTCATTTGGTGATTGGTGCTATATGAACAAAGGCAAAGTTTATTTTCCTTAAAAGATCACAGGTAAACTACACCATAGAAATGCAACTATCCTGGATACATTGAAAGAACAAAGAAAATCTATTAATTACATTGCTGGACATGCACAGGAAGAAAATACTAAATAGATGAAATTGGTATTTGGGCAAAAATCCACCGCTTGTGGAAGGATTTGGTTGTTCTGTTAACTTCTATGTGTGATTGAAAACTCACTCAAAATTCTGTTTGTCACTTTATGTCAATAAACACACTTCAATTACATGCCCTTGTAGTCTTGGCTAGGCTGTGCCTCATTGCAAGTGCTTCCAGAGACCAAAATCCTTGAACTATATGTGCCATTACACTCAGGGACTGTTGGTTTTACTAATTCTGACAATCTGATGAACACTGTTCTTAGTCATCCAACTGAAATTGCTTTCTATGAAATCATACCTCATGTCCTTGCTCTGTGTTTGGTTAGCCTATTTAGACATCTCACATCATTTATCACTGAGCATAACACTTAACACATCTGCTGTAAAGGTGTAAGTGAGGTTGGATTATTCATGTTTTCTGCACAGTAACATTTGTATTTTGATAATTACTAGTTCTTATCTTCAACCCCTTTTGATGCTTCAAAATGTAATCATTGAAATAATAGAGGAGCTAATTTTAGCAAATCCTTTCCTGTTGCCATGCTGCAACAATTACCAGTTCAACAGAAGAATAAAATGTACAGTCCATTTTCTAGCTGCTCAGGTGAAAGAACAAATGGGCAAGTTGTGATTTGTTCTGATATAGAATGCTAAATAATTGTTTATTCACATAGTACTCCAATGAGACAATGTGAACTTCAGTGAAGGTATTTTTCTTTCAAAATGAGGCAGTTCGTGGAAATCACATTCCCAAACCTGGGACACATTTATTTATTTATTCATTCATTCATTTATCTTTAGTGATAATCACAGAATTTCAGAGTTTTTTGTGTTGGAAGGGGCCATCTAATTCACATCTCCTGCCATGGGATATTTTTGCCATGGGATATTTTCCACTGGACCAGTGTCCTGTGAACAGACATAGGGTTTATTTTTACAGTAGCCATGGCTGGGACCCATCATTGCTGAGGGCTGGGGGATGGAACTCTTCTGGGGAGAAGGGGTTTGTTCTGCTTCAGTGTAGTGTGGTGGAGGGAGCAGTTGGGTGGTGATGTTTCTGTGTGAATCATTCACTTCTTTCTTCTACCCTCTGTCAGTATTGCTGTTGTAGTGTTTGCTTCCTTATCTCATTGCTGTTTCCAGCAGATTGTTCTTATCTCAACCTATGATCTTTGCCTTCTGAGTCTCCAGTTCTCCCCTCCAGCCCAAGCAGGGCAAAGGGAGGGGGAGGCTGGGGGCAAGGGAGCAGTGCATAGATTCAGTGGGAACACTGAATTGGAGAATACCATTCCTAAACAAGGACAACAAAGTTGCTCAAAGTCTCATCTCCAAACTGCCCTTGAGCACTTCCAGGGATAAAGTAGCCACAACTTCTCTGGGCAACTGCTTCCAGTGTCCCACCACCTGTGATAATCTGCAGATAGCTGGCAAACAACAGGTGCAAAATACTTCATTTAATATCTTTCCCAATTTGGTAGGAAAAATTATATTTTCCTTCTTTTTATAAATAGCTGGAGGGGTCAATTTATAATAATTGTATACTTTTGTATAATTCCTATTTTGAAACTGTTAAGCAGTCCAAAAGTTATTCTTAAAAATAAAAAGAAAAGCACCAAACTTACTTTAAGATCAGTAAACATCTTACAAGTCTGACACAGATGTATAGAAATTTATAGAAAATTTAAAGTGCCATTAAATGGATGTAGGAGAAAGATTCAGGTATGGGTGTTAGCAAGTTCATGACTTTCATCATGGTTTGCTTGTGGAATTGACACTTTTACTATTGATTTAATTCACTCTAGCAATAGCTCAAGAAAACAAAGAATCATATTTTTCCATCATTTTACTCTGTATCAGAACTGGCATTTGAAAACTACAGATTTATTTTTTTTTTAACTGAATAGACAGCTTTTAATTTTTTCTGTAACTTATTATTTTCAACACATTAGAAAATACTAAGAGAAGAAACTTATTTTCCTTGTTATGCTGAAAGACACTCTTGGCATTTGAAAATACAGCTTTATGCTGTTCAATTGTACAAAGGGACACTTGTCAGGATTAAGACCTCTTGATGTCAGACATTAATATAAGGTAAATATTTTGGGCCCATAAACTGCTATTTTCACCTTGTTTACTCCTTTTCTTCTGCAGTTAAGAAAGCCTCATCCTTTAAAATAATGCGTAATGCTATCAACTTTGTGTGACTTGCAAATTCTCCCTATAAAAAGCAAGAAACAAGACCATACAATAAAAAAGGGAGAAGAACAAACAGACAAGCAAGGATGATTTGATATAATCTCTGTCCTGATGTTGAAAATGGACCAGTTGACCTCTGAGATCCTTTCCATTCTTGTATTTCACTCAATGTATGAGTAGTAGCTACACTTGTAGCAGAAATACTGACATTGAATATGTCTACAAATAAAAGAAGCTAAAAAGAGAACAAGAATTAAAACATGAAGCTATAGATTAATTGTTTTGTAAAGAGCATTGACATAAGACAAAATGTTTGGCATAATTACTAAGCACTATGCAGAAGATGGAATGATTACAAAAACCAAAAAGTAAGGAAGTTATCCTACAGTCTGGAAAGTGAAGTTCTTTGATCTGGACCCCAGAAATAAATCTGTATATATCCAACTGAAATCAGTGTTTTCTTATAGAGCTTTGTTGCCTGAAAATAATGCTCCACCAACTTTTGGTCAGTTAAAATCAACTAGGTTTTATGGATACTTCAGTTTCACATAAGTGCACCATGCTTGTACTTGATTATCACATTCACCTACCTCTGTATCCTGTGATCATGGCAGTCACTTGCAGATTTCTATGATGTAAGTCAATGATCAAATATATGCACTATGGTATGCAGCCTCATAGAGGGCAGAGTGACTGCACAAAGAACACAGAATCTGTTCCTGTATTTTTGTTCTTTTCCAGACAGAAGTATTTAAGCCTCATTCAAATATAAAAACATCATTAAATCTGCTTTTCAAATTAAGCCATATATATAAAGTATACTATGCTGAGAAATACAAATATTAATTTCCCAGATTTTAAAACCTGCTGCTCTAACAGCAGTAGCATCCAGACTTCCCAAATCAGTCTGGTTTCCCCTTGGATCCACAAGCTTTTCTAGAGCAGTCATGGGGACCAATTCAAGCACAGAGATGTCCCCAGCAACCCTTCCTGTGCTCTGATATAGCTTACTCATTCCATAATGAGATATAAAAAGTCAAGATCTAGTCCCAGCCGAGAGGAGAAAAACTCTGGCTGAGGACTGGGATCTATATGTCCCATTATTTAATTCCTTTTGGGTCTTTCAAAGTTCAGGAATTATTCTCAGCTGAAGGCCTGCACCTACAAAAAGAAGAATCATCTTCATTCTGAGTTCTACTCCTGGCATCTCATCACTCAGCAGGCTCATGGATTCCCTCTTAAGCACTTTTGTCCAATCAGATTTCCATGAAGAGTCTTCATGTTTAACACAAGCCTGAGGCTCCACTAAATGAAATTTATTGTGTAAGTTGTTACCATTTGACCAAAGTCTAAGTAAAAAAATAACACTGGATTCCAACTACATACATAAAAATGACCAACTGTTAACTTCTATACTACTTGTTTTTGGCATTGTAAGTAATTTTTGCAACTCAATGAAATGTAAAACCCATAGAATGGGATGATGAAGTACTATCACTGAGTTATCAAAGCTTGAGACATCTCAGTAAAAAAAGAAACTTTAAAATGTTACTTTTTCCAAATTAGCAAATGGTAAAGAGCTCTAAAGCAATTTAGGAATAAAGTGAATGAGCAACTCTGAAGAATATAATTTACAGTTTATAAAATATTTTAGAGTAGTTAACCTACAAAACATCATTTGCCAAGCTAACAAATTTCTCTACTGAGGCCATCTACATGTAGTTTTCTAAAGCTAATGAGCACAGCTGAGCCATTAGAGAGGCCAATAGGATTTTCAATGAACATGAGCCTGACATATTCCATGAAAATTCCACATATCACATGAATGTTACTGGGAGAGAAAGTTGGCTTTAGATGCAGCCTAATTTGCAATTCTTGGTTTGGTCTGACAGCCTGCATATTGGAGGATTTGTACGGTAAGATATGGAGCTGCATATATAAAGCTGTATGCTGAAATGAATGTGCTGGGGACAAATCCTCTTAAAATAACAGACAAATAAATCGCTTAACTCACATACTGGTGCTAAATATAAATTTCTAGATGAGGGCATAATAATGTATTTTTTCTAATAGCCCGACAGCTTGTTATTTTTGACTAACTTACAACTGGTAATTTTCCATAAATAATTGGATTGTTCATGGTGTTCCATATTAGTTCAACTGTTTTTTCCACCATTTACTGTCCTATAATATATCAAACAAGCAACAGATCTGTGACTAGTCTGGTGTACTCATCTGATGAGTATTAGCTGAGGGAGCTGGGGGTGTTCAGCTTGGAGAAAAGGATGGGGGCACATGGTTTACTTGTGGACTTGGGAGTACTGAGTTAATTGTTTGACTTGATGATCCTAGAGGGCTTCTCCAGTCTAAATGATACAAAGATTCTATAAAAATTCTAGAAATAATTATGAATACACGTTCTGTGTATTCATTTTAATGTAAACTTGTGAAGGTATGTCTGTCATGTTGCACAAATTTAATGACTAAAATGCCACTGACTTAACAAATTACAGTATAGTTTACATTTGCACTTCACATGTAAGGGACTGCTTCAAAAGACCAAATAAGAGATGTTTAGAAAAATTATTAAGAGTAAGAAAAATAATTCTTCCTTGTTCTGAGGCAATTCTACCTTGCTCTGAGGATAAAGTGAGGCAAGGACATTCTTACATAGTTGGAATGGAAATGAATGGCAAAAGTCATTATAGTGTTTGTATATTTACCCTTGGAGTCACTCTAGGTTTAATAAAAGTCGTCTAAAGTTTTGGCCTTCTAGTAGCACTGAATTTCAGTGCTCTATATCTCTCTCTATACATAGATGTACAGATATGTATATATATATGCACTAAAATATAACAGAAATACAGTTTAACTATCAATTACTTTTATACATGTTTTGGGGAATGGATAAAAAGGACTACGATACCAACCTGAATAAGCATCCAGCTGAACTGGCAGAGGTAAAGATAATGGGTAACAGATGCGAGAGCAAAGCAGCTTTCCTCTGAGATATGCTGGCTCATGTAAGCAGAGGCCAGAAATGAAACCTGCCAGGGGAAAAAAATGAATACATGCATATTGGAATTAAACAAAATTAATTTAATATTAAAAATAAGGGGGAAAAAATTAGTTTGTAAGTAAAACATACAAAAAATTACTATTTCAGAGACTCAGGAAAAATATCTTGGACATTTAATATTCACCCAAAAGAAGTTATGCTTAAACACTGTCAAGCCCTATACCAGCTTTAAACTTTCTGCAGACCGTCTTCTATCTCTCTGTTGAAAGATGTAAGCTCTTTAGTGTGACCTGAGATTAGCTCAGCTGGTTAGAACATGGTGCAAATAATGCCAAGGTTGTGTGTTCAATCTCTGTATTCACTCAAGAGTTGGACTAAGTGATCCTTGTGAGTTCCTTCCAACTCAGAATATTCTGTAGTAAATTTTAAGTAGAATTACTTAAATTGAGTCATATTACTGAGATTTAGTATATTGCTTGCTTTGCTTTACTTGCTTAGCATGAGCAGTTGGATTTTCTGAAGCCTTATTTGACAAGCTCTGTTCTAACACCAAGATATATTTTTGGCTGGAATGGAAAGGAATATTGACATTGCACTGATGTTCTTGTTGCTAGGTAATGTTTATCTTAAGTCTAGGGCTTTTTAATTTCCCATGCTCTGCCAGCTAGCAGGTGCTGTACCACTCTTAAGTTACTTATTTTCACAAATTTGACACCTGAGACTCTGCTATGGGAAGCCAAGGATCAAGCTTGAAGAATGAGGAAGCACACCTAAGAGGGATGGTATGTGTGGGCAAGGAATCAGGAGAGGCACCCATGGGCCACCTGGAGCTGGTGAAGGGACCCCAGTCCTTGTGGTGACGCCATGGGTGGTGCATGTGTAATTCTTTGAGTGGTGTGAGAATGTTCAGGCAGTGGCCTCTCCTTTAACACACTGCACCTTTATATGATGAGACTACAGAGAGACCTAATATTTATTGTTTAAAATCTTTCCCATGCAACATTAGACACGGGTTTTGTAACTGGGGGTGGAGATTTTCCTGTATAAAAACTAAAAGAGATGTTATCTTCTGATTTGAGTAAATCCAGATATTTTATCAAGTAAACAAACAAACTCAAGAGGCATTTACTGTCTTCAGGCTGTCAGACATGTAGGAATGTAATACCTCAGCTCCTAAGATAGCAATACTGGACAAAAGGCAAGAAGCAAGTATTCCTCTCTCTAATACCATACCAGGATTTCACATTCACAAAACAGTTACAATTTGGCTTTTTCCACAAAGGCATTACATGTTGGCTAGGTAAGTAGCCAATGAACTGTCTACGGAACAAAGGGATTCCAACTCTGACTGCAATAAATGTAGCTAGACAATTTCAACATAACATTTTAAATTAAAACACAACTCAGAAATCTTAAGCCCCTTCTTCTATAAATTTCTTCAGAGAAGAAATGGCTCTACAATCAAAATTCATAAAAGTCTTAAAGCGTTCACATAAAGAAATTAATCCACTGTGCTGATCATTTTTTATTTCCCTGACAAAAAACACCACTCTTTTGACCATTGACTTCTTAGTAACAGAAATTAATGGGCTATGGAGACTGATTTTATGTGCATAAAATCAGGAGATGGGATAAATAAGAAAGTTAAATTAAGTGATTTGGGATACATATGCACACATTTGCAACAACATACTCATATGGTACTGGGTAACCCTTACACAGTCTCCTTATCATAAAAGTACTGTCATAAAGACAGGATAGTGTTACCTCAGCATGAAATGGAAGAATTACAATGAGCACCGGGGGAACAAGTGGACTAAAACCAATTATGAAATGCATTTTAATATTTAAAGGAAAAAAATGCACTTTAAGTAATTTATGTAGTATTTATCAGCTTCTGCTGGGAACTGGCATCTAATTATGGCCACATAACCATTCAGTTTTTAAGAGCTTAACACACAGCTTAATAAAGAGTGGTCTTTGCCAAATTCTGACACTGCTGAAAGAAATCCTATCATTTGGAGTGGGTTAAACATAACTGTAATATGTCTGCAATAGCTACCATCCATGAGGGATACACAAGGAGTGTTTTTGGAAACAACGCCATAGCAGCAGCTCTCTTGAACATTAGCAGTAGTAATTTGTCTAAAACTTGAGCAAATGCTTCTACTGACAACAGGCATCTGGGTGGAAAGGCTTTACCATCTTTTGTTCTCTGAAGGCTTGTGTATATGTCAAGGACAGACTGCTAGGCTAGAGACGGAGAAAAATAGGGGATGTAAAATACAAAATAGAAAAGCAGAATGATGGAGTCCTGGAAATATGTTTTTAACTGCTTTTGAACTGAATGTTGGCTTGAAAGCATTTTGCATTTGTAACTAAGAAACTATAATTCCTAACACTCTCCTGTGCTTCAAGAAAAATAAGGTTTTGCATATTGAAAAAGAGGAGTATATCACTGTATCAACATTTTTCAAATCAAAAAATTCAAAGAGTCCAAATATGTGCTAAAAAATGTGTATTTGTGATAGAAAGGGACTTTTCTTAAAAGACCAATATTGCAATATGGCTGGAGTAATCCCTCAGCTAAGAATTCAGTGTAATTAGTGGCCTTAGAGTATTTTAGGGGGAAAATAAAAAAAAGTAAAATATAAAATTTTCATAGACTTGTTATCTTGCATCTTGGTCAGAAGATACAAATGAGAGTTGGTTTATAACACAAAAACCCCTTCAAACCAACAAATGTGCCTGCCCAATAAAGTGTTCCTTAGACTAATTGTCTCATGTCTTCTGTGATCACTTAGTTATTACCTGCAGGGTGCAACCTTTTATAAAAAGAAACATATTACTTTAATAACAAAACCATGTGCCATCTTTTGGAACAAGTTGTTCCCTCTTGGATCTTTAAAGTATATGCTCATTAGAACGCCAATTGTCCAGAGCTCTTTTTACAGAGACCTTATGGTTTAAATAGCCCTTTTCAATCTTTGGATATACTGACATTTAGTTCTGTGCTGAGATGATAACATAATGCCTCTTCTTCATACATGTCAAGGTGATTGACCTTGACCCAAAATGGTTTAATTGGTAATCCTTTAAATCACTCAAGTAGCAGGCTGATATTTTTATTAATTTGACTGGTGATGGTTCCATACCATATTGAAAATTATGATGATAGCATATCATTCAATAGGTTCCCCTTGACAAAGTGAAAAAAAAAGGTAAAAAAAAAAAATTTAAAAAAAATTTTAAAAAGTAGTTAAAAAATAAAATACGATAAATAAATGAACTTCTGTATAATAGCAAAAAGCTATTTGACAGGGTCCCCATCTGACAGTCATTTACTCAGTTAATCAAAGGACACCACAATTCTTTTAAAACTTTAAGACAATTATCTAGCAATTACTTCAAGGAAATTATTACCAGGATATGCTATCTAAGTCATCAACACCAAACCATAAATGAATAACATGAGATGTATTTCTGTTCCTGTATGAAGAGTAACTAAGAAACTATAACAGTATTTTTGTACTGCTGTTTCCAAGGGGCTTGCTGTATCTGAACATCACTTCTCTACTAGCTGAGATCTGCTCATAGTTTCCAGCCTGCACTTTTTTTCATGGTCAGTTTATATCTGTTTTTATTTCTCTTGTAAGTCTCTCAGGTTACAGAATTTCCTCCTCCATGGAGTTTGTAGTAGCATGAATTTCTGGAAGGCAGTAGTACTCTCCCTCAGGCTCCATTTTTCAGGGTTAATTGAGCCACTGCACAACACGGTTAGAGATGCCTAAGCTGATCTGGACAGCAAAAGCTGTTTAGCTCCATGACTACAGCATCTGCCTAGATCAGTTTACCTTGTTTCTCACAGTAACCCGACATACTGAAATGTATGCTCACACATGAAATGTACACCAGATTTGCTCACACCAAATGTACAAAGTTTATTCACTAATGCCAGCTATAGATGATGCAAGCAAATCCATGAGCTTTCTAATGATTGAAGAATTTTTTAAACTCTAAGTTCAGAATTAGCAGGCCTTAACTGGCCTCAAAATAGAAATTTACAGAGAAAGCAATGAGTCTAAGTTGCCTTTTTAATATTGTACAAAAGAAAAAAAGGAAAGACCAGAAGAGTGAAGAAATTCCAATCAGGTAAAAAAAAATCAACAGAGAAGTTGTATGAAAACTGAAATAAGAATTATGTATGAAAAATTATTAAATGCAATACAAAGCAGTAGTAATTCCAGTTTGTCATGGTTAGTGCTGAAATGCTACCATATGTTAGACTTTAAAATAAGGATACAGCACATGACACAAGGAAAAAAATCCTGTCTTTACATCACAACAAATGTGGAAATTCTAAATATATTCTTTGCCCCAGACTTTTCTAGCATGACCAGCTTTCAGGGATGCTGTGTCCCATAAACTAGGGGATAAGGTTGGAGCAAGGAAGATACACCCTTGGTGGTAGAGTGTCAGGACTGGGAATAATTTAGCACAAGGGACAGTGGCACCTGATGGGATGCACACGAGTGAGCTGGCTGTTGTCATTGCAAGACCACTTGTGACAACCTTTCAGCAATCAGGTTACTAGGAAGTGCCCAAAGACTGGAGGAAAGCAAAGGTCAGGAAGTGCAAGGAAGAGGATCCGAGCAACTAACAGGTTGGTCAGCCTCAACTCCACCCTTGGGAATGTGAGGGAGCAGTTAATCCTGCAAACAATTTGCAGGCACATTAAGGATGAGACAATCACAAGGAGTAGCCAGTATGGTTTCAGCAAGAGAATGTCATGCTTGACCAAACTTCTGTGATGCAGTCACTGGCCTGGTAGATGAAGAGAGAGCAGCATATATTGTCTACCTGGGCTTTAGTTAAGTCCTTGACTCTTTCTCTGGTAAGATATTCTTAGATGAGCTGCTGACTTATGCGCTGGAAATGCAGACAGTGAGGTAGAACTTATGGAAACTAGTTTGAACTTGTTTGGAAAGTACTGATTTTAAGTGGTTTATGTGACAACACTTCAGAACTGTTCAAAGAAATGCAGTGAAGCCAATGAATTTGAAGCACTGTGACAGAAGAAAGAATATCCCTTTAAAAAAAAAATTGAACAAACCTTTTTTCCATTATTTTGTAGCAAAGCATATCACAGAATGTATTTCCATTCAGAGAATGAGCAATTGACTTAATATTCTGCCCCAATTTTTCAGCCTGGCAATCCAGTAAATACTGACAAAAATATTTTACAAAGATCTAAGTCTATCTGATGCAATGTTAGCCATACAAGTTGTTAAGCAGGAAGTCAGCAAGTTGTAAAACAGGAAGTTTCAGCACTGATACTACAGATGTTAAAACCCAGAGGCAGTAAGTAAAATAAAAGGCAAAAATAAAATAATACAGCAGTAAAACATAATTTATAATTTTAAGAATTGAAAAATGTTTTCACAAGGGGAGAATAAATCTGAGACCAATAATCTTTCCCAATTGCAAGGAGTGACAAAAAGGCAGCATGTTGTGATGGGTCAAGAAAAAAGAAAGAGAACACCTAGCAATGTTTTAGGGGAGGAGCTGTGAAGAAGCTAACCCCAGCAAATATAAAAGCATCAAGGAGCAGAACAACAAGAATTTAGACCTGGAAGAGGGTCCAGAACTAAGATCTGACAAATCTGCTCACAAATTTTACTTTCCCATTTTGGCAGGAAGTGCTCTGCCTCCTGCAGATGAGAAAAAGATCCTTTCCACCTAGAGAAACCCACAGAGAAACCGGTTAACTCTTTTAAAACACTTTGGAGTGTGCCTGCGAGGAATATGTCAGTATACTTATGCCACATTTTTGCAATTTATGTAAAATGATGCTTCCCAATATGAACTCACAAAGCTTTAGACCTTCTCTTCTTCTAGACAGAATATGTCTTACTGAAATGGATCCTGACAGTGGTGAACTAATTAATTTTCACATAAACAATTTTTAGTCTTTTATCTATTTTATTAAATTGTCTGCATGGAGATTGCCTGCCTTACAGATATGGTTTATATGCATCTATATTAAAAAAAGAAGAGAAAACAAAGAGCCCTACCACATGCTATCTGTGATTATACCAACGAAATCTCAACAGAGGAACAGTATCAAGAGCATAATCTAAAGTGCTGTTCCTTTTGTTGGACTTAATTGCAACAAACAATAATGTAGGAAAATAAACACATTTAAACTCTCATATCCTCACTAAGCTGCTCTCTTATGCTTTGAATTTACTTTATATGGGTATAAAAGGGGTTCCCCCTTGAGCACAGGGACACTGCTTAATAATAGTGCATATGAATCATACTTTTTTGTTGCTGCTCTGTAGGACAGGACAGTACTGATATGAGCCAAGTGTTCTTGTGTTTTGTGTTCTGATATTAAATGCCAGGACAAAAATACCAACAAAGGATGTACAAAAGAACTGGAGAGATTCATGGCCACCAGAAAATATTCTAAGTCACTCTTTCTGGAAAAAGTAATACTACTTACAGCATGTATCAAATCACAGAGGAAAAGGTTATATAAGTTAGAAGATTCACAACATAGTATTTAACTGGGTGAAAATTTCAAAAACTAGCTTTTTATTTCATATTTATTCTGTATTAATATTGCTGAAATAAGCAGGTAAAGTTCCTTTGTGAATTTGTGTGACTGCTAAATGACTTTACTGGTCATTTAGTGGTTTATTTGAGAGGAGTGCTACAAAGAAACCATATATGCAGGTTAAGCTTTATTTGTGTCTTCAGTTAAGTTGGTGAATATACATATTCAAAAATAAATACTTTATGAATAGCAGCACCAAAGTCTTACTCTATAATTTGTGTGCATTTTTTGTATTTTAGAGATATTTTTATGTTTACAATTTATTTGCTTAGACTGTTTGTTCTTTATTATTGTAAACTGACATCATAACAAAAGCCAAACCGCTGACTGAAATAAAATACCTAAAATGCTGAAATTATATTTACAACAGTGACCCACAGTGCTTTTGTGAAGATGTTTACACTTTATTAAACAGCAGAAGAATTGACAACCATTTTCAGAAGTCATTAGACATTAGTAACCATATGCTATTCATTCCTCTCCCCCAGCTGGGCAGGAAGGTAGTTGGTTTCATGCCAGGTTCAATCCCTTCCCTATTCGCTTCCCATTTTCAGGCTCAGGGACATTTTTTTTGCTTCTCCAGGCAAGGAGGTAGCAATCTGAGGGTGTGAGGCACCATGATGCAGAGCCCAGCAGTACACAGCTGGCTATGTAGTTGAAGTTACCTGTTGTGGAAAGACTGGGGTAGCTCACACCCTCCTCAAAAAAGCCTGGCACAAACACCAAACTGCATTAGGTCATCTTAAACAGTTTGTCTTCTGCCTCATTCATACCGTACCTTACAAAGAATATATTGAGGAAAAATGAGGACTAACATACTCTTAGAAGATCCTAACCCATTTAGTTTTACATCCAGATCCAGAAAAATGTATCTGGCATAATACCCTATAGAGTTTTTGTTATCACTTTCATTTAGATCTGCAACAAAGATATATGTTGCTTTCGTTACGCATTACAGAACAAAAGCCAGACATCCTGTCCTGGTGCAATATTCACAATAACACAACAGTTTCAATGTAATGGTGCAAAGTAAAGCTGAAAAATCCTCTTTGTAAAACAATCAAAAATTCATCTAGTCTTTTCCAGATTCAAGTACTCTGACAGAGCTCAGGGCTCTGCCCTGAATGTGCTGATTTGGCAGGTCCAAAACAAACTCCTCTGACGGACTTTGACAATTGTTTTCTATCTAGAAGCTCAGATGAGACTCTGAGCAGATCTGCCATGACCTATTAATTTTCTCTAGAGGTTTCTCAGGTTTGGATCTATATACACTTCTGGGGATTATCAGAAAAAGCTTTCAGTAACTTGGCTTCTCATTTCCTATATTTTATTGAAGTTCATGTATAAGATTCTGGCAAAAAGTACAAACAAATTTGATGACATGACCATTTATGAACTCTAAACTGGATTTAGGACACTATCCAGGTCCAACAAAATCTGATGTTGGGCAAGTAAAATTACTGCAAGGGAAACACATCTGATGACCTCCAATCCTTTATGTAAATAGTTTGAAATGGTCAGTGCCCCATGTCCCATGGTCAATGCCCCAAGGCTGTCAGTGTTTAAAAGGCGTTTGGAGAACACCCTTAAAAAAATGCTTGAACTACTACTTGTTCTTGAAGTGATCAGGCCATAGGACTCTATGATTATTGTAGGTCCCTTCTAATAAGAACTCTTTTGATTTTCTGTAGTCCAGCAATAACCCAAAGATGATAAAAAATTACTCCACAGAACCTAGATGCTGGCTGGAGTAATGTGCAACTCTCCACCTGCTTGCCTGCAGATTTCCTCCCATAGGAGTTATAGCACAAGGTAGGGCAGACTCACCATAAAGTGGGGTCAGGATGCAATCAGCATGCAGCCATGGATAGTATTCTAAGCATGGTACAAAAGGAATCTCATGTTCCTCCATAAGGCTAGTCAGTTGAGGAGAGTAAGATGTGTGTTGTAGTCACATGCTGGAGGAAAGGGATGCAACCTGTTCTAGTGGAGGGTGTCTCTGGTCATAGCAGTGGGGTTGAAAATAAATAAACCTTAAGCTCCTTCTAATTCTAAATGTTTTATAACTATTTATTTATCTATTTCTTCTTAAAAAAGAAATAACCAAGATGTAATTCCAAAGAGTGTCTTCTGGTTTCATAATGCTTCAGTAGCAAACCTCTGTCTAAATATTAGCCCCTCTATACAGCTCTGAAATCATCTTGAGGGGCTTTTCCTTTTATTTTTCAGTTAAAAGATAATAGGTTAAGCAAAAACTCCTAATTTGAGGTAAAATGAGATATATTTAAAGAATCAGTGGCTGCATATGCAGATCAAAAAGCATGCAAAAATGCAACTCATAATAGAATGCTGGTGATAGTAAACAATTATTATTCTCAGTAGTATCTCTGTTGGTAGACTGCATGCTTTCTACAGTCTCAGAAAAAAACCCCAGAGGTGTACATATGCAGGGAGAGATCTTTACAAGACTATGGAATCTGTCTTCATCTATTGGTTGGAAGAGCTATTCTAACATTAAGTCCAGTGTGAGAGAAGAATATTTAATTAAAGCAATTCAGGTTTTGCCAGAAGCCGCAGAAACATTTACCTAACATTTAATTATAAACAGAGCATTCTTCCACAAGGGCTAATATGTAAGTTACTTAATTCTACTATCATTTTTAACCTATGATATCAAAGAGATGTTTTTCCAGACAAGTAGTGACAAGATGAGAGGACACAGCCTCAAACTCCAGCAGGAAAGGCTCAGGTTGGACAGTAGGAGGAACTTTTCCACAGAAAGGGTGATCGGATGTTGGATTGGACTGCCCATGCAGGTGGCTGACTCACCATCTCTGGAGGTGTTAGAGAACAGATGGAACATGGTACTTAGTGCCATGGTCTAGCTGACATGGTGGTGTTCAGTCAAAGCTTGGACTTGATGATCTCGGGATTCTTTTCCAACCTAACTGATTCTGTGATTCTGTGAATTCAGTGATCAGTACAATTTTTTTTATGATACAGGAAACTTTATCTGCTGTTTTCTCTATGCAAAACGCTTCATAATTGCAGAGCAGCAGTAGGTTTCCCTATCTAACAGAAACAGAAAAGGAAACCCTTTAGGTTTTGTTGTGCTGGTGGAAAGATTGAATTTTTAACCCATAATAATCAGTGCCACTTAGTAACTGCAGGGGCTTTAATAAGCAGTAAAGATTTAAGATGATGCCACTTGAAGATAGGGGTTTTCAGAGGAGTATAATTGAATCACTGGGACCATGTCAGCTAATTGCATTAAATAATATCTTAGTAGTCATAGTTAATCTGTTCTTTACTGACTCACCTCATCTCTAAACAAATGGGGAAGGAACAGGGTCACTAGTGCTCTGAGTATTAACTTAGATAAAAACAGACAAACAGAGACAAATGCACTAAATATGCCAAAAAGATAAGGATCCTAGAACTATATCTACCCCAAAGCAATAGCATAGATTAGTTATTAAGTACAACTTTTAGTACACAAACATTATTGTAAAAATAAATTCCAGAAATGGTTGAAGTATTTATAGAATTCAGAAGGTGAATCCTCCTGCCATGGACTTTGTTCAAAGGTACAGACTGAATCACTTTTTCAAACACAAACACAGAAACTTCCTTATCTAGCTAGAACTTGTTCTTGTGGTTCTGCCAACATGTGAAAATGAACTGCAGGGAAAATCAGATATTCCTAAAATTATTATTATTCCAATTGTCTTCACACAGTAAGTTATTTAAAATACATTAGTGTTTATTCTGGAGTAAGAGCACATGCCTATGAAATTGGTCTGAAAAATTACTCTGTAGTGCCTGTTACATTATTTTGATATTTAGGGACTAGAACTTCCATTGAACACTGTAGAATATAGTGGTTTTTATAATAGTTTCTCATATTTATAATGAGAATACAGAACACATGATCACATTATCTTCTTTTTTTAAGTAAGTGGGCTTGCAGATAGTAGTCCCTCTCTGGTCTGGGTTGTGGGTGGCTTGGCAGCACTGCCCAGCAAGGGGGAGAAAACATTTAATGGGTCCAGACCACTGTTTTGCCTGCTGTACCCACCCTGTTGTTCCGTGCTGAGGAGGGCACTGATCCTGGATGAGCCGTCTTCATCTGCCACTGGAACTGTTCTGTAAGCTCCTGCCCTCCTGGGAGGGATCTGACACCATCTTGTGCCTCTGTCCCCCAAACCACGTGGACACACCTGTCAGGTGCAATCTTGGGAAGGGTATTTCCAGCATTTCTGCTCATTCATATTCAACTTGTCATTGACCAGGACACCCATGTCCCTTTCCACGGCACTTCTTTCCACATCTCATTTCCCAGTCTGGCCATACATCCAGGGTTGCATAATCCTGGCTAGGATGTCTATAGTAGACTCTGACAGGGACATCCACAGTACCGATTTGCCTCTTGGTCCTAACCCAGAGGTTCTCAACTGTGCTGCTAACTGTGATCGCCATATGTGCTCACCCTTCTATTTCATACAGTGCTACCCCCCAGCCTCTTCTGCCCTGCCTGTCCCTCCTGCAGAGCTGGAACTGCCCAACAGGGCACTCCAGCCACAGGACTCATTCCAACAGGTTTCCCTCATGCCTGTGATGTCAAATCTCTGGGATATAGAGAAAGCCTTGAGCTCCTCTTGTGTGTTCCTCATGCTCAGCATTTGTGGACAAACATTTCAGGTGTGGTACATTGTAGCCAACACCTCCTGAAGCTGACTGAGGGATCCCATTGCTCATCACCCTAAAGCCTGGTATTTTCCTTTCCAAGCTAGTTTAAAGCTCTGCCAATGAGCTCCACTACCTGTTCTGCTAGAGCTCTTTCTTCCCTCTGATCAAATTGTATTTCATCACATGTCAGTAGACCAGGTGTTGAATAGATCATACCATGATAAAAAAGCCCAATTTTTTTCCAATTACACCAGCCTCAGAGCCACACGTTGACCCAGTGGATGTGCCTATTCCTATGAATATTATTCCTAATAGGGCAGCAATTTCTGAAACACTTCCTGTTTTATTGTGTAAAATTGAAACCAGAAGAAGAAGAAGAAGCTGAAAACATTTCAAATTATTTTCCAACCAACCCTCTTACATAAAAATTGCTTTTAGACAGTGAAATATTGAACAGGTGATTACGACACTAAGGTGATAAAGATACTATCCTCAGCTCAAGAATGATGTCTTCTACTGTACATTCTACAACAGTGAGAAAAGCTTGTCATATGTAATGATCATACTGCATTTTTAATTATAGTTAAGCTGGTATCCAGACCACTCTATGTACCACTAGTTGAGTGCTAAGAATTGCCACAAGAATAGAAAATCTTCTGTGACTGTCTACTGCTGTGCACTGGAGAATTCCTCTCAAATCATAACTCACATACAGCATTCAGCATGAGAAGGATAAACACCCATGGCTTAAAAATTTTTTTTCTTTGATTGTTTTAAATACTGGATATGCTCCTACCACTCAATGCACAAAGACTACTTTTTATTTGATATGACAGAATCAATCAAAGAACTTCAGATCTACATTTTTGAAAAGAGTTATTTGTAAACTGATAGCTGCCTAGCCTCTTTATATTCCTTCTCTCAAGATGACTGCAGCTCCTCTGCAGGTCAGTTGCTGTAAAACTCAGAACTGTTAAAGTTCAGCAGGCCCAAAATGATGAATAATTTTCACACATGTGTGGTAATTCTGCAGGCAAAAAAGAAGTTGACAGAACACTGAGTTCTGAAAACCAGCTTTGCAAAATGTATACTTAGATTACATATACAATGAAAACAGGCTGAGCAGAGCAGCTTTGTATATGGGAATACGTGAAAGAAAGCAAACACCCTCTCTGCTTAACTGATAGTTCTAAAGCAATTAACCAAATTTACTTTCAAGACAGGAACAAAAGCACTTTTTCTGCAACCTCTCTTTTTCTAGGAACATGGTATTATCCTTATTATCTTTTATTGCAATGCCAGCCAAATATAGAGAACATTTGTCTTAAACACTCAAACCATCTCAAACCAGATTCCTTACAGAGATCATTCCTCTGCTTAGTTTCAACAATTTTCTTGTTCCTACAGAAACAGGGATGTTTTTGCTGTGACCAAGTGTTTCAACTGATTCCTATGCTTGACTATACTAATAATAGCAACTGCTTTCCTCAGACCACTCACATGTGTTAAATTAATCAACAACAGAAGGTCAAATGTACATAAAGCAGCTTATTCATTCATTAACTGAAATGACCTAATCACCATGTTTGGATTTTCTGTTTCTCCTTTATATGCTCATGCAAATACTATCACTGAAGTATCTTCTGAGCTCCAAACCAGCATTGATTACACGCTACTTGCTTTTTGACACCATAGCAAAACTGAATTTTGTCATTTCAAAGACAATTATTTCCTCAGCTCCTCAGTTAATCTCATCCGTGGAGGCACCTTCCAACACTCTCACTCCCTCCACCTCCCCATTATACCACCCACCTCCAGGCCAAGTATGCAAATAGCCCACAGGCCCTGTGGTACACTGAGGAGAGAATTTCTGCCATGCATGGCCATAGCCCATGTTGTGTAAGGTCAGTTTTAATTTGTATTGTATCTTCTACACAGGCGTGACTTCATCTGCCTTATGCTTCAAGTCAGCTGAATATGAGCTAGCTCCAGGTCAAAAGCTGCATAGTTTGGCTAACACTGTGTAATACTTGAGAAAATAAGTCTTGCTGAGAGGCTGAGCCCTGCATTAGTTTGAACACAAAGCTACTCTTTACTGCAACTAAACAGAGCTGCCCTGAGTCCAGTTTGAAGCAGGGCAAGTGTATACTTGTCTCTGCCATGAAAGGACTTCATGGGCATATCCTTGCTTTCCAAGGCCTGACAAATAAAATGTCCCTGGGTAAGACTAGATTCATATGCTTCATTTTTCACATTGCATGGCCACCTGAACGGGAATTTTTTAGGAGACCAGTGGACTTGTTAAAAAGAACCAGGTGGGAATTTGGGTAGGATGAGGGTGAGCTCGCTGTTGGTGGAATGGCCACTGCTAGCCCTGGCCCCCTGGTGCCTTAAATCAGTCTCTGTTCCAGTCCAAAAAGGTGCATGTTGACCATGTGGCCCTTCTGGAAACATTAAAGTGCATGCCTTGAGTTTGTGTTGCTGGTGTAAAAAACACATTATTTTATCCTATAAACTGTGCTGTGAGCAAAGTGTAGCTACAGCAGTATTACTGCATGAAATATGATATAACTTTGCATATCCCTCTTATTTGCCTTTGATTGGATGTAAACATAAAACAGGCACATTCTGAAAATACAGAATCAAGCAAACAGATTAAAAGACCTGGTATACAGCATATGCCAGGCTAAACCTTTCCTACACAGACCCAGATCCCTCACTGCAGATTTTCCTTCGCTTCTCTGATTTGCACAAAGACAGCAACAAAACTCAATCTTATTTGGAAGCAATGTGAATGTAATCAAAATACATGAACATAAGTCCTACTTTTCACAGGATTAGTAATTTGAACCATTTGTCATTGTGAAGTATACATTTATATAATTGAAAAAGGTATTATTTTTTATGCTTCACTGCACTTTTGAGTCCTGAGTGGAAATGTAATTAGTATCCATGCAGAACAAATGATCCCAAAATTCTGTTCATAGTTTTTCCCTTTCACAGTCTCAACCATTACTTACTTTGTTTGCTAGTATCTGTAGCATACTAGAGCTATTGATATGACTACTTAAGACAGAGGATGAATTCAAAATGGAGACTAAAATATGAAGTTCACTTTCATTGTCTCCTTAGGTAAATTGTAAATAGATTCCAATGAAAATTGATATATAATGGATATATGGATTTATATATTCTAAATGGAATAAGTATAAAAATCCCACAAGAATGAAATTCAGGAAATGTCAGTCTTCTGAGCGTTTGGACTGGAGCGTGGGTAAAGACTGCCTCTCAGTGGGCACATCTGCTCATGTCAAAGTGAACATCACCTAGGGAACTGTAAATCCACCACTTTCATATACGTTCTACTGAGTTGGTCACTCTCTAAGTAAACAAACCTGAAGGAAGATTGTCGTCAAGCATTTCCCGAGAAATTCAGCAATTCCTATTTACTATTCCAATTTACTATACTTTTGTTCACTATTACACGCACCATACCAGGATCACAGAATCACACAGCGTCACACAATCAATTAGGTTGGAAAATAACTCTGACATCATCACGTCCAACCTCAGACTGAAAATTACTATGCCAACTAGACCATGGCACTAAGTCGAGTCTTCCCTTAAGTGATTCAAACACCTCCCTGGGAAGTCTATCTCAATGTTAATCACCCTTTCTGCAGAGAAATTCCTCCTATGTCCAACCTAAACCTCCCCTGGTGCAGCTTGAGTCTATTCCCTCTCATCCTGTTGCTAGTTGTCCAGGAGAAGAAACTGACCCTCACCTGGCTGAAACCTGAAGTTATAGAGAGTGATATAGTCACCACTGAACCTCCTTTTCTCCGGAGTAAATGACCTAAACTCCCTCAGCTGCTCCTCACAGGACTTGTGCTCCAAACCCTTCATCAACTCCATTGAACCTCTCTGGACACACTCAAGCACCTCAATGTCCTTTCTAAATTCTGAACCCAGAACTTGAGGTGTGGTCTCACCAGTGCCCAGTACAGGATGGCAATCACTGCCCTGCTCCTGCTGGCCACACCTTGCTGACTGGGCCAGGATGCTCACCCATATTCAGCCAGCTGTTGACAAGCACTCCCAGGCGTTTTTTTGTTGAGCCACTGTCCAGCCACTCTCTCCCCAGCCTGTAGCTCTGCATGGGGCTGTTGTGGCCAAAGTGCAGGACCCAGCAACTGGTCTTACTGAACCTCTTACCTTTGGTCTTAGTTTGTCTTTCATGCCAATTATAAGAAATGGAATTCCTACACTTAAAATACAGGAGGCTTTTCTGGGAATAAAAAAGATTTCTTTTTCTCAGCTACTCACATTAATAGTGATCTTTCCTTTGTATTCAAGTACACTTTGGCTAATTTTATAACTTTTTTTTTTTTATTTATTTTTTTTTCAAGGAAAGATGACTGTCAGCAAAGATCTTGGTAAAAAGGTAATGAACCAATCATTTTACCAGGAACATTAACTCATTTCCACCCAACTAAGATGATGGGTAAATAGCCAGTACTCTGCTCTCAAAAGCTTTAACTTACACCACATGTCAAACAAAATTAAAGGACGTTTGCTTTAACTGTAAAACTAAAATCAAAAGCAATCACGAAAACAAAATAACAAGAATAAATCCACCAAGAAAATCTAAGGAAGTAAATATATTAAAATCAAATTAAATCAAGTCAGATCAAATCAAAACAGGATAAAATCTGTAAGGTATTCTGTAGAACTCTCATGACAGTAAGTATGTGAAAACAAAGACAATTGTGAAGAGATTACTATGAACTAAATAAAAACCAAACAACAGTTTATTATCTTTGATAGCATATTCTACTATTTGACAGAACAACATATTTTATTTCATGTTGATGTAAGCAGTTCAACAGCAGTGACACACAAGTGAGAAGGAAATTACTACATTTTTATAATGATAGTGTTATTTTTCCTTTTTTATATCTCTGAATTTCAATTTTTGTTTATTGTAATTTTATTACACTAATCTCTGTCTTCTTCTAGAAATGTAGTGCTTTGAAACTTTCATTATATTCCTTTCATTCCCACACAGCTTCTTAGTCTCAGGAAGCACTTTTGCAAATATCTACCTTCCCTCAAAGCATTTTTTTTCACTATATTTAAACATGAAGAATATGCCAAACAAAAGCAAAACTGCTATTTGCTTTGGGATCAGACTAAATGGTTGGTACAGAGGTGGGAAAAGGAAGAGGCATTAATAAGAAATTAAAGGGTAAAATAAAGTTGCAGAGAATTGGAGAAATGCTAATTGGAGAGTTTGCAGTGCAGTATTTCTAGAAAGTCTAAATCAGAGCACAGAGGAGAGGAAAAGTCCTAGCTTACATCCTTCAGGAGAAGGCGGTCTTTGAAGCCCACCTGTTTCCTAGATCAGCTGTTTCTAGGTTCAAGTTCTGCGATTGCAAGACATTTTTGAAATGGAGTTTGGTTGTGTTCTTTGCACAGGACTGGCAGAATCAGTTTATGAGCTGGCTGCACCTCTGAAAGGTTAGCAAGCCACAAAACATGGGAGGACAATACAGTTCTAGCATGCACTTGTGTACTAGTTTGAAATCAAACCAGTGAGAAATCGCAAGTCAGAATTATAATTTAATAGGAAAATGATAAAAAGAATAAATGCAATAATATCAAAAACACTGACAGAG
>NC_031799.1:59319208-59320977 GCF_001522545.3 Parus major | reverse complement strand
GGCAGGGAGCACTGCCTCACCTGGTTTCAACAGTACATGAGGATGGTGATAGAATATACTGCAACCCAGGACAACTTGGTATTAGGACACTGCTGGGCAGTGAATTCTCAAGCTCTGTGCTCTAAGAGCAGTCAAACAGGTTTCCATATTTTTATTCTTCTAAAAGCATTTTTCCTCCAGTCCTGAAACTGACCCTAACAAAGGAATTAAGCCAGACTGTTGAAGCATGAGTCACAGAGAAGCTGACTCGAAAAGTAATATTCTTTGGCTTCCCCTTTTCTCTCACTTTTCCCAACATCTTCCCTGACTTAAAGTCATTGATTTATTTTCTTCCTGATATCCAGTTTAACATTCAAAATATTTTATTAAAATTAGGCATAAAAGCAAAATACCTGGAAGTATAAAACCACCAGATGTAGATACAGGAAAGGGCTACAAAGAAATAAACCAAAAAGAACTTCAAATGACACAAAAAAATTATATTATTCATGTTTTGAGGAGCCACTCATAAAAGATTATATAGCCCTTAAAAATTATAAAAATATACAGAAGTAGTACCATTGCATACAACAAGTTAATATTTTGGAGTTGGGACAGTTACTTTTCATGTTTAAATAACTGACTATCCTCTAAGACAAAAAGCTCTTTGCAATGTCACAGATAGTTCAAAACTGTGTTGCATGTTCGTTAGAAAATACAACAGACCTTCTTCCAAAACAAAAATATTACTAAATTATTGTTTGCATGAAAAGTTAAGGTTTGAGTCCCAATATGTTTTTCCACTCTGGCAGAATAATGTTGGAGGACAGTTTAGTAAAAACATTGCCATGCTGTGAGTCCATACTTGGCACCTATGCTCATCAGAGATGTGCTAGTCTTTCTACGTGGAGCTTTAAGTTGTTTTTATTTGAGAATCTTTTGTGTTCTCTGTGGGAAGAACTGCCAGCTATCAGCCAAGTTAAAATATTCTTCACTTATCTTAAATATTTTTGCCAGATAATCAGACAACTATGTTACAAAATGTATTTAAATTTTCAGTATAGAAGCAACATTATTAGCTTTATCCAGTCAGTAGATTTAAATGGTTTTCACATTTTTTGTGCCACTCGAGAGAATTGCTTCACAGCTGGAGGCTGTTTTGTCTGTTTTGAGACACGAATAAATCTGTCATGAATGACACCATACAGATATCGTTCATGCTCTAAATAAGAATGTTCAGTTTCTTTCTTTTTGAATTTTGATGTCCCTTTATTTGCAGTTGAAGAAAAGAAAAAGTTATAAAGAGCAATTACAAAGAACTTTGGTATCACTTACCAGCAGAAGGTGGAGGTGAAAAGATTACTAACTCCTAGAAGACAGCACTTTCCAAAGGAGTGGGCACTGAGTCTGTCAGTGGTGCTCTGAGTACAAAAGAGTACCCTAGGCGTCAGCAACAGATAGAAATTTATTCTTACAGAAAAGGGATCACAAATACAGTTTATGGGTGACTGGTATTGTGGTGGTATAAATGCACCACAGGTATAAATGCAGATATCTGAAGTGCATAAGCTACAATATGGCATAGTATTGCATGTTTTGGTATGGCGCAAGATAGTGTAGTATAGTGTAGTATGTAAGAAGGGAAGGTATGTGCTCTATTGCACCATCCTCCATTTCTCCCCATGAGAAAACTGAAATGAATGTGAAAGAAAGAAAGAAAGAAAGAAAGAAAGAAAGAAAGAAAGAAAGAAAGAAAGAAAGAAAGAAAGAAAGAAAGAAAGAAAGAAAGA
>NC_031799.1:59309270-59318953 GCF_001522545.3 Parus major | reverse complement strand
AAGAAAGAAAGAAAGAAAGAAAGAAAGAAAGAAAGAAAGAAAGAAAGAAAGAAAGAAAGAAAGAAAGAAAGAAAGAAAGAAAGAAAGAAAGAAAGGAAGGCCAAGTGACTGAAAAATATTCTTGCAGTAATATGCACTGAGTACAGGTATCAAATTAGGAAGTGAAATTATAATAGCAAATGCTGTCAGTGCTAGACAAGAGTTCATCTCACTTAAAAATTCAGTGATAAGTGAAGTTTCTCAGATTCCACAGGAAATTTGCATGAAAATATGATTGATTTATATCTACACTGTAAATTCAAATACAGATTTTGCTTACCAATTTACAAAACATAACCCATAAGTCTGCTGCTTTTTGCACAGGCTGGTATAAACAGCAGATTCCTTTTCACCATTTTTCCCCCAACTAGTGTTTTCTCCTGCAGGTAAGGTATGGCTGCCACTTGCAAAGGAGAAGAGTAGTTTGGTGAGACAGTGAGCACAGTCTACTCAGTTTTGACCTCTTTATGTAACTTGCAAATAAGTCTTAAATACTCAACAAACCTCCTACAAACCTGCCCTCATCCTAGAAAATAATAATTCTCTCTCTCTTTTTTTTGTTTTGTTTTTGTTTTTGTTTTTGTTTTTCCAAGAAGGAAAAAGTGGAAGAACTCTTTCTGAATGCAACATTAATTAAACACTCATAATTTCTGATTATTATAGGCGGAATCCATAGAGAGAAATGTTCTTCAGTGTAATCAGAAAACGGTTTTCATCATTTCATACCTTTTCCTGCTGGCATATAATTTATGTGGAGACCGGACACTATGGGTGTTTCATGCATGAACTACCTCCAGTCTTCACTACTGAAGTTGAAACTGTGGTTAGTTCTTAAGATACATAAATTTACTGGAGTAGTTTGTATTTTCCAGCATAAGAGAAGAACAAGAGACTATTTGAAAAATTATGCTTGTGGACACAAATTAATGTTCCTTAAAAATTATTTCCTCCTTCTCCTTTTGCCCCCTCTCCCTTTTCTGGTTAATGGGAAAACTACCAATGGAATCACTGGCACCAATTCTTCCTTGCTTCTGTTCCAGTTGCTAAGTAAAAGTAAAAGTCTTCTTTTCTGTGGAAAAAAAGGTTGAAGCTTCTGGTTCAAATATAATTTTTTTATAGCTCCCTACAGTATTCAACTACTCACTTCAGTCTTCATAAATTTATATGAGGAAACAAAAGGAGATATTTATATGTAGCCACAGCATGTTTTTAGCACTGCAAAGTCTACCATAAGTAAAACCTCTTGGGCTTTATGGTTTCAACTACTTTCTCAAAGGAGTGATTTTTCAGGAAAAGAATTCATTGCTTGAGTGGAGGTTAGTGGCATTGTTAATTTATAGAAAGTTATCATCAATAGTTTAACAACTCTTTACTCACCTTGGTCAATCAGTAACAGCTAAACCACATTATGAGACAGAACTGTATAAGTGATTAATTCCAAATCTCCAATAAACTTCTCAGTAGCACATGGAAAATTACTAAGTGTCTGCCCTGTGGTAAGAATTTAGCATCCTATCTACTGTGGAAAAACCTAGGAAAATACAGAAGAAAATGAGAAAGAACTCTGCAGGAAGGCAAAATTTTAAAGACTTTCAAGTGACATATTTTCAGAAACATAAAAACTCCCCTATATTTATATTTACCTATATTACATTTTAAAGTAGCTGCTATTATTTAAGGAATCTTATTTAATTATTAACATCTTAACAATGAATATATAACATCAGTTTAAAAACAGGCAAGAAGAATACTGCCTGTTGAATACCAACCCTGAGTAAACCTTCACTGACTTGAATTCCAGCAGATATTCTGAAAGAGTAAAACTACTTTTTAATGAAAAGTTTAACAGATAATTTGAGCTGTTGTCAATAAGAAGCCTTCAAAGTGTAAGATAGGAATGCCTCCTCAGAGTGGGATCTTTCAAAGAAAATTCTAATTGCTAGAGAACTTAATTTCTGGAAGAGCAATCAGAATGTAGTATAGATTTTAATTTTGGTTATTGTCTCCAAGTGGGATTATAGACTCAGTAGAAAAAAATTGAGATTTTTTTACTAAGAATATTCTTATACTGTGGTCCTTTTCAGATTAAGTAAATAGATCATTGGACTGGGGCTGAAGGAACCCTGGTTTGAATCTATCCAGATTCTGCCTGAACCTAATGCAAAGACTTACAGAAGCTAAAGAATGCTTCTCTGTCTTTCACTGCATCTATCTGCAACACAGAGATTTAAAATATATTTTTAAGCACTTTGCAGTAGGGTGTTAAAAAATTATACAAAGTACTACATGCTGTAGCTGTGCTAATTTTTACAGCCATCTGTCACTTGAAATAAAAAGAGACAAGTTATCATGCATGGGCCTGAAAGTCTGTATTTCAGACCTCTACTGACAATGGTACAAAGATTAATAAATAATATTATATTTGTGAACAGTGGATAAACAGCAATCTAGATTTCAAAGCCAAAAAATATATCTCTCTTTAATGGATATAAATTTGCCCCAAATTAAATAAACTACAAAGGTCTACAAGACCAGAACTAAACGTTGTCACCTTTGAGGGTTACTTTATGAACTATGTCCTTGATTTGTTAAAGTTCACTGAGTTAATTCATACTTTTGTTATTAAACATTAAATCTGATGATGTGGAAAAAAATACTCTTCTTGTGGAATGTTAAACCCTGTGCTAGAAGCTTAAAATTACAGATCTTTTGGTACCATTTGGAACATCAACCTATAAAAATTAGTATACTATTTTCTAGTGGTGCTTTCACTTCTGTTTTTCCTGCCATAGCAATAAGAAGATATCAAGGGCCTTCCATGCTGGGAGGGTCTCACTTAGCTGCTTCATAGTACTTGACTCAAGAGACACCCAACTGGATGTAACTTTTTGTGCCAAAACATATAATAAACTTTTGTCTAGAGTTATCTTTACCATAATACCATAGGCATCACTGTGAAAAGTCTATGCTGGCACAGCAGTATCAAGAAAGAAAAAGGTACTCATGTAATGCATTTTGAGTTTGCAAGGTGTGAGTAGGAATTGATTTGATTGATTAATTGAATGACTGATTGAATAACTAGGGTCAGCAAAGGGAATGGTCACAAATGTGGGAGTAAGGTAAGTATCTCAGAGAGAGTGCCAAGAAGTGATGCATCTTGTTGGCCAGAGGGTTGTCAGTATTGGTACTCCAACCTGATGAGTTGCCCTTGAGCAATTTCATCAGTCTGGAAGGCTCAGATATGGTTGTCTTGTTCCACTGCTACTTAGCTCTCTACAGCTCTGTAGAGTAAGGATGCTGAGCATTTTTAAAAAAAAAAAAATTAGTAATCTCTGGTACTAGACTGAGGGACCAGAAGGGATTTAAGCAAAACTCGATTTATTACCCAGTATGCCTTTTATTATTAACCCAAAAATGCTAACTGCTGTCTCGTGCTTGTCCCCATGCTTCTATAATTCCTCTCTTTCTCTTCCAGAATGACTCACAGAAAGACATTCTCTTCCAGAAAAACACTCACATACTGTATCCTCATTTGATTTTATCTATTCCATTGCTATTAATCACTACTTCACTGCCTTAAATCTCTGATTTTCACTGTGATTTTATAGTTTTAAAATAAATACACAACACAAGCAAGCTTTTTTCCAAGTATAGATGGAATTTATATAACAAAAATTTTACTTTATGGAGTAGACACATCCTTCTTTCTTTGTAGAGACATCACAAATCCTTCATATTTAATTTCTAACCTCTTCTAAAATGATAAAAGTTCTTTGAGCATGGCTGAAAATTCACTGAAAAATGGTCTGCTAAGATTTAAAACACTGCACTTTTTTAAATTACCCTGGAAAGTTTGAAAAAAAAAAAAAAAGTTCAAAATCCCTCCACCCCTTCTTGTTTGTGTGAATAACGTAGTAAAGTACAATTTGCTCCTTATTTACACTTGCCCTTTGTACTCTTATCTTTATATTCTTTTTGGAAACATAAGCCAGGATCACACAAGGAATACAGGTAAGGCAGAATCTGCCAACCACACAGGAAGCACTGTTCACATATTTTTGGAAGAGAAGTCAAAATAGAATTCTGTGTGTGCTTAGTGAAAAAAATTTCCCACATTGCTCCTGACTTCCAACATTTAAAATCTATTAAAAAAACCCCTTAAAATCTATTAAAAAAATGGTGCTTATACAGAGCCAAGGAAAAACAACATCATGGGCATACAATGTAGTTTGCCATCAATCACGATATTACCAGCTGTTTAGGAAAACACTATTATTCTACACTGCTTCTGTTTCCCAGGAAACACAATAAGACTGAACACAAAGCAGACCTCAGCTTGAACTCCAGAAAGGTGCAAAGGTGACTTACCCATGCACTCAGTACATGATTGCTGAATGAGAATATTTGGGTCTGGACACACCGGCACACACCTATATTTACTAATGATGGTAATGAAGCCAAGTGCACAACTTCCAACCTCTCTGCCTGTGAACAATTACCTAAGATGCTCTTTTTAATATTTTTTGTTTATTCTTTTGAAAACTGAAATATTCATGATGGCAGAAATTACTTTGTGCCTCATTTTTACCTCTCTGTGATGCTTGCAATGGAAGTATCACAAATAGGTAAGGCTCTAAGGCCTAAGGTGAGGCCTGTTTGTTTGACCCACTCTAAAATTATCTAGCTTCTTTCCTAAGGAGCAAAAGCATTACTATTGTGCAAAACAACAGTGTCTTAATAGGACTTTGCCTTGTTTGTGAGAATGCCAAGTAGCAGGCATATATCACCTTCTCAAAAGCATTAAAGTATAGTACTAGAAAACATATTTAGTAGTGATGACAGCCTGAATACACTCATTTGCAGATTCCTGCTTTTGTCTGCCCAAACATGGGATAATTCTCACTCTTTGTATTTAATCTGTAAATCTAAAACCACGGCTTAGACATCATCAAAAGCACCAGGGACAGAATTACAAGAATTAAGTAATGTTTGACAACAAAATATGTTATTAAAGGCACTGAAATACATTTAGTCCACAGCACATCCTGCATTTGTCTATTATCCCCAAAGCCTGACACTTTGAGGCACATAACCCAGAAATCAAACACAGCAAATTACTTTACATGTTGGATACTTAAAATTGTGCTCACAACTCTAAAACATTAACATCACAACTGATCTCCTTTGTAATGAAGAAGTGCACCTTCATGGAAAGATCAGGCTTTTCTCATTAGAGAAAAATAAGGTGAAACATACTGCTGTTAACAGTTTTAGTACTTGTGTTTATCACAGTCACCAATATTATCACACCTAATCCTCAAAAATTGATTCAATTTTCTATTTCTGATTGGAGAAAAAGGGTGCTAACAATCATAATCCCTCCTTCTGTAAAATTCCACATGCAGGAATTTTCCATTCTTGTTTGCTGAAAGAACTTAAACCACAGATGGCAAGAAAATAAAATCTATTCAAAGATAAGTGAATTCCACCTGTGGAACTTTTAATAACCTAGTAGATGTTCAGCTAGGACACAGTAGTCAAACGTACAAACATCTTGCTCTTTCTCAGTAAATACCACTAATGTATCTAAGGTTAATATACCAAAAATGAGCTGCTAAACATTTTATGCAGAGTAGAACAGCTAAACCTCAAAGGAGAGACACTTCAGCTGTACATGTCAGTTGTATGAAAACTGGAAAAAAAATTTCCTTAAACAAATTCTTAAGCTAAAAACAACTTATGATATTTTACAGTAGAAATGTAGTCCAAGGGAGAAACAATGAAAGTCACATCTGTGAGGTTCCAATGAGCAACCCTCAGCTCTAAAGAACTCTTTCAAACTTTAACTATAGTTCAGACTCTTTTCTTGACATAATTAAATAATACTTTAAACTTAAGCTAGTCACATCACAATTCAGTTCATTTGCAGTTTTACACAACATTTTTAAAGCTACATTGCCACTGGTACTCAAGGGATTTAAATGGACTGTGCCCAAAAAGCAGTATTACAACAATAAAATAAAAACAAAAATATGTGCTTTTCTGGCACATAGCAGGAGAGAAACAATATTAATTTTGTCAAATCAGAGACCCAGGAACTATTCTGGTTATCAGAAGTAGAAACTTTAGGAGGGTATCTGCAAATGATTTTTTGGACACTCTGAGGTTGCAATTCCAAGTATTTATATTTAAGTTTTGCTAACAGTTTCCTTCAGGAACATTCTCTCTTCCTGCCAACAGCAAAAATTCCTGTCATAATGAATGAAGGAACATCTGCTTGGTTTACATATTAGATTATTATTTTTTTAATATATTAATACTAGGTTATTTTCAAGCCAGGACCATAATAAAATGTTTGCCTTTGATCCATGATATACCCATTACATGGTGAACACACAGGACTCATGCTGAGTAAATTGACAGTATAAAAAAAGGGGTCTTAGGGAAAACAGAGTACAAGAAAACGGTGTGGAAAGATGCTCTCTATAGAGGCAGAAGAGGAAATCTGGATGACAGCACAAGTTCTGGGAGAGACAGCTGTGGAACTGAAGCTAAGGAAACCAGTGTCTTGTTCACTGATTGAAACACTGCCTGGATGGCAAGGCCCAAAGTGTAGTGGCAAATGGAGTTTCTTGTAGTCATCACCTGGTCACAAGTGGTGTTCCCAAGGGCTCAGTACTGGGACCAATTGTCTTTAATGTCTTTATCAATAATCTGGACGAAGGGATCAGATGCACCCTCAGACAGTTTGCAAATGACACCAAGTTGTATGGGACTGTTGATCTGCTAGAGGGCAGGAAAGCTCTGCAGAGGGACCTGGACAGGCTGAGTTGATTGGCCAACATCAATGGCTTGAGATTTAAGACCAAGTGCCAGGTCCTTCACTTTGGCCACAACAACCTCATGCAGAGCTACAGGCTAAAACTAAAGCTTAAGGGTTTTTAGAGCTTTTTTAGAGCTAAAGCTGCCCAGTAGATAGTATCAAAACCTGAGGGAGATGTGTGCAGGTGGCCAAGAAGGCCAATGGAATTCTGACTCAGATCAGTAATAGTGTGGCCAGCAGAACTGGGACAGTGACTTTTTACTCAGGACTGGTGAGGCCAAACCTTGAATCCTGGGTTCTTCACTACAAGTAAGACATTGAGGTGCTGGAGTGAGTCCAGAGAAGAGAAATAGAGCTGGTGAAGGGAATGGAGCACAAGTCTGATGAGGAACAGCTGAGGGAGCTGGTGGGGCTTGGCTTGGAGAAAAGAATGACCTAATGGGACCTTGTCACTCTCTACAGATGCCTGAAAGGTGCTTGCAACCAGGTGGGCGTTGGTCTCTTCTCCCAAGTAATAAGTTACGAGACAAGAGAAAATGTCCTCAAATTGTGCCAGGGGAGGTTTACATTGGATATTAGGAAAAATTTCTTCACTGAAAGTGTTGTCAAACCCTGGAACAGCTGCACAGGGATGTGGTGGAGTGGGGGTACTTATTGGGCGTATTTACAAGGCATTTAGTTATGATATCTGGGGACATGGTTTAGTGGTAGACTTGACAGTGCTGGGTAATGGCAGGACTTGATCTTACATGTCTTTTCCGTCGCAAATAATCCTCTTAATTTTTACTCAATTCAATCAGTAACAGATCAGAAACAGTACTCCCTTTTTTTTAGTCCATGAAATTAATTTTTCAGTAACTTATTTTCAAAGTACATGTTTAGCAGAGAAAGTTAAGCAACTGTTTTCATTTTCATAAGTTGCTTGATTTTATAGCATAATGTTTCTCTTATTTTTGATACTTTAATATTAATTTATCACTTACAAACCTATGTGGTGGTCTCAAAAGATTAAACTGCTACACACATACTGAATTGAATTATCTGCACATCTAGGATTTTTTTGTTCTATCAAAAAATGCCACTGATTTAGGTCACAATCTGGGGCAAGGGGATGATTCATGATCTTTTAAGCTGAGTGTGAAACCTTGACAGTTAACTCTAGGAAAATTAATTTTACTTTAAATTATTTAACACTTTCTAGAGCTTAATTACTGGGGTTTAAGGGATGAAGTTGGTTCTGCTCTCATAATATAAAAAAATAGCTACTGAAATGCATGAACACAGGTATTTCTGTGCATGAAGCAACATTTTTTTAACAGCTTGATACTGTTTGGATGAGGGAGTTGAGGAGTCTTGACTATACCTGAATTTTGCCAAAGGGTAGACTTCATTATTTGTACAAGAAACTAAAAGCTCCACTGCAAATTAACTGAGATTGTTAACTAAACTGTATTTAGTTATGTATAACTAGCTATGTAGTCAACTATTGTTGACTAAACTGTAGCTGCCTGGATCTTGTGCTGGGTCCCTACTTTGAAATAGTAGTCTGACCTCTCTGTTGGGGAGACAGCTCCAAACAGACATGCTATAAATGGTTCTCCAAAGTGAACAATCAGGAAAAAAGAACACACTTTGGTGCATACCAGGCCATGCTTCGGTGGGTCTTGGTCCTATTCACTGCCACGGTCTCCCAGGGACATACTTTACAGCCCCTGGGATTTTGAGCACAGACCAGCACAGAATAGCATATTCTCTATCAACAGGAAACATGGAAAGAAGAGACCTCCATAAGAACTCATCTCTTATCAGAAGTTAGGCTTACAGCTCAGAGCTTTAGGAAGGTGTTGATATTATCAGGTATTATAAGGTGTGTCCTGAAGTAGTTAGTAGACTAAGTTGCTAAACCACTACCCGTAGTTTTTTTAAATTGTAGCAGCCAGGTGAAGTTCCCAATGACTGGAAAAAGGGAAATCTAACCCTCCTTTTTAAAAATGGGAAAGCACAAGAACTGGTGAAGTAGAGACCAGCTGATTCTCACGGGAACCATGCTAAGGAACATGGAAAACAAAGCAGTTGTTGGAAACAGCCATGATGGATTTACAAAGGTCAATATTGGTGACCTTCTGTGATGTGCTACAGTGTCGATGGATGGGCAGAGCAACTGACATTGTCTACCTGGACTTATGTAAAGCATTTCACACTGTTCCACATGAAATCCCTGTCTTTACATTGAAGATACAGGGATTTGGTGGATGGACCACTGAGTGGATGAAGAACTGGATTGCCTCATGGAGTTGTGGTCAATGACTCATTGTCCACGTAGAGACCAGTGACAAGCATCAGAGGTCTGTAGTAGGGTTGGTACCAGAGCTGATACTGTTCATCAACTTTGCTGGTGACAGGGACAGTGATACTGAGTGCTCCCCCAGCAAGTTTTCTGGTGACATCAGGCTGTGTGTTGCACACACTGGAGGGAAGCGATGCCATCCAGAGGAACCTTGCCATGCGTGAGAAGTGGGTCCATGCAAACCTCATGGAGTTCAACAAAGCAAAGTGCAAGGTCCTGCACTTGGGTCGTGGCAATTCCAAACACACCCCCAGTTTGGGCAGAGCAGTGACTGAGGGTAGCCCTGAGGAGAAAGACTTGGTGTGCTGGCTGGTGAAAAACTCAACAGGAGCCGGCAGCGTGCGCTCGCAGCCCAGCGAGCCAAACACACTCTGGGTGCATCCAAAGGAGCGCGGCCAGCAGGGCGAAGGAGGTGATCCTGCCCTCTGCTCTGCTCTTGTGGGACCCACCTGGAGTGCTGTGTGCTGCTCTGGT
>NC_031799.1:59240283-59309065 GCF_001522545.3 Parus major | reverse complement strand
CTGGAGAGGGACTCTTTACCAGGAACTGTAGTGAAAGGACAAGGAATAACAGGTACAAACTGAAAGAGGGGAAATTTAGGTTACATATTAGGAAGAAGCTTTTCACTGTGAGGATTGTGAGGTACTGGAACAGGTTGCCCAGGGAGATTGTAGATGCCACAAATCTGGAAGTGTTCAAGGCCAGCTTGGATAAGGCCTTGTGTAAACTGATCTAGGGGGAGGTGTTCCTGCCCATGGCAGTGGGGATTGGTACTAGATGATTTTTAAAGTCCCTTCCAAACCTTAATGCGCTATGATTCCATGATTCTATATAATATATTCAGGAATTGATTAGGGCTCACAGATGGACTATTTCTTCTGTACTTGGCAGAAGACTTATTTCTTAAAACCCCACACATTTTCCAATAGTAGCAATGACCTTTAATATAACCGGTCAGTGGTTGCAGGATCCAATTAGGAACCAGAAATGTTTGTCTTCCACACCCTCTTCAACACGTGGATTAGTCTGAGGGGCAGATGCACATCTGAACTCCAGTAACTCTTTATTATAAGGCTTTCATGCAGTCTTTCGAGCAGAAATCAGAACTGACATCTCCCCTCTTCTAAACAGGTGCCCAATGCATTTAGCTGCAGTCATGCTCCCTCTTTCTCCCTCACTTTGACCTAAGGAATTTTGCTATCATTGTTTCAAACTGGCATAGCATCAAAAGGTGACGTGGAGAGAGCCTCCCACCCAGAGTAGCCTATAGCCTGGTAGTCAGGTTCCAAGATTAAATGAACCATTTTTATTCATACTCAGAACAGGGCATGCCAAAACATCTCACATTAGGGTGTGTAATTTATATGGAACTGTAACTCCACATTAAAGTTTCACTCTTGGGGAATTGGCTATTTATGACAGTAAACACTCACAGATCTTTGCTTGGAAAAAATGCCAGTTATAAAAATGAACCTGCTTATTGATAGGTATGTGGGGAAGAGGAAAGAAAAATCAAACAGGCAGCAGTTTCAATAGCAGCACTGGGACATTAGCATGTTTACTGCTGCACCTCCCTCAAAGTCAGAGTTTGTTTGATAAAGCCAGGGAATGCAGCACTGTTGACAAAGTCCTTTTACAATTGTAATACCTGGAATGGAAAGGAAGACAAGTTGAAAACTGGCAGGTTCTGTCTCTGGCAAACATTGCTGAGATATTAGCTCCTGTGGCAACACTTTGAATATACAGGACCTGGTATTCTAAATCCTAGTGATGTTGGCAGGTGAAGAGTGCTTGAGGTTTAAGGTGGGGCAGCTTTTGTTTATAGACATCGGCACACACACTCTGAATCTTATTTTCTCTCATTTACAGTACCTGGCACACTTTGGGGTTGGTTTTTTTTGGTTACCTTGGTTTTTTGTGTTTCAGTTTTTTTATTTTTGTCTATTTTTTGTTTGGTTGGGGGTTTTTTTGGTTTGTTTTTGGTGGGGTTTTTTTTGGGTTTTTTGTTTTGGTTTTTTTTTTTGGGGGGGGGGGGTATAGCTTAGGAGCCAGGTAGATTTTTTTGTTCTTGTCATATGTCTGAGACATTTATACTAGAAGTTTAAGAAAAAAAACAAGTCAAAATCAGATCACCATATCTCAGCAGTACATGCTGAGTGAAAAAAAACTGAAAAAGTTTGAATCCAATATGAGAAAGAAAGATTAAGTATTTAAAAATTATGTCTGCAGGTTCCTCCTCAAGATAGATCCACAGCACAACTTTTCATGCACAACAAAAACTCTTGTATCTCTCATACATTTTGGTACCTTAGCAAGCATGTCACATTGCAGTACAAGCTTTTTTTCCAGGTTTACCTGCTTCTAATATCCCTGTAAGATCTGTGTTATTTTAACCAATGTGGACATTGGTTAAAAAAACTCTCACAAAAAAAGCTCTCACAATTTCCTCATATGCTAGTGACTATGGATATACCTTATCTAGAGTCCTAGGCTTAGATTATATATATTATTTGTCCCATAAGCCTCCTAAGGTTTATGTGTTTATGCAGTTGATTAAAAAAATCTCTTAAAACATAGACATACTGAACAACAGACAATGATATTATTTAAGTCACCAAGATGATATAAATGGCTAATCAAAGAGCTGAATGAGCAAAATCAGCATGTTTAAATTTTTAGAACTTCTACACGATTCATAATAAAACCAAGCAGGTTAATAAATTAAGAGAAAACACAGTATTTATTATATCATGCTTAATTATAAGTATTACATATCAAAATGTCCAAGAAATTTTACAGCTCTTCTGGTGTTTAACTTCACAGCTTGTAAAAAAGAACTGAAAGTTGTAATACTTCTGTTAAAACTTATTCATTCCCTCGTGTTTTCCTACAACAAATGTGTTAGTTAAGAGGAAAAAAAAAGTTCTGAAAAAATACCCACTTGAATGTAGAAGATTTAGGAAAAAGATGACTGACTGACCATCTCCCTCCAAGCTCCTACTGTTTACTATTTTCAGATTTCCAAGTCTGATTGCCCTTCAGGCCTCAAACAACAAACTCCTACCCTATTGCTACTGCCGGCAGTATATCAGCTTAAACCACAAGCCATTCTAATATTCACTGATCAGTTTATTAGGTATTTAAATCATGCCTGAACTGTGTATGCCCCATTCATATGCACAATTATTGTAGACCAATGAGACAATTCAAAGAGGACTTGTTTACCACAAGACAAAAATCTGGGTTTGGACTTGAATGGCATCCTGCCGTAAATTGCCTGGGAATGGATAAGATGAATTTCTCTTGTTCATCACCACAGTGAAGTAACTGAGCCCCACAGAATGAAAGAATGTTGTTACAGTGTCCAGTAACAAAGGTGACAGTAATTTAAAGACTTTAAAAGGGCTACCATTTAAACAAAAAGAAGCTGGCAGAGTCTTAGCTAAGTTGCAAGAAGTTTATGTTGAGATTAGTGTGGGGAATAACAGGAGTTGCAGGGACATATCAGAAGGAGAAAGATTTTTTGAGAAAGCTGCAGAGGGCAAATCACATGGATGGTAACGATCAGTGAAGTATTAGAATGGGCTTAGATGGAGACACTGCTGAAGGATGAAGGAAAGAAATCAAACAAATACAGTATTCCAGTGTTAAGAAAGGTGGGAAACAGGAGGAGGGGGAGAGATTGCTATAATGAGAACAAAAGTAGTATAAGTTAAGCTGTAGCTGGTAAAGACTGAAGAAAGGAAAACAATGAAAATTCTACTAGCTACTGTGGAGAAAACATAATGGTCTCTGCTTATGAAATGAATTTTGCCTGGCAAAGTTTAGTAATAGGGATATTCTGGTCTCTGAGTCACAGTAGGAGAATTCAGAGGAAATGCCTCATGAATTTGGGAGGCTTACAAGAAGCTAAATCACTAGATTAATGATGGGATGTGCAATCACATGTGAGAGAAGGTGACATTTCTTCAATATAAATCCATAATGGAACATACCTGAAATGCTTAAACAGCTGGCTCTACAAAAATTCTAAGTAGTAACCTGAACAGGCTAGATATCAGGAAGAAATTAGCGTTAAGAGCAGGAGGGTAGAAGAGAGGCACCATCAACAGATCTCCACATTTGGAAAAAATATTAAAAAAAAAGATAAAATAAAGTATCTATTTAAGTATGCACACATTCTGTCTACCTAATCTCTATATTTTGCTCTCTCTCTTCTCTATAATAGTTCCTAAGTCTATGTATAATATATCTATGTACATCTCCACATGAATTTATGTATGTATATCTATGTGTATACACAAAGAGAGGTTAGTTTTTAGTCTGGTACAGTTTAGACACATTTTTAAAATATGGAAAGTTTTATGTACTTTATACTTTAATGCTTTATTTTTCACTGACACGGTGATCCCTGAGAAATGACAATGCACAGAAGATCTTCAAAGTATCCTTAATACAAGATCCATCCAACATCAGTGTACTAAAATCAGTACTTCAGTTCTGAAACAAATTCTAGAACTAGATTCTGATATTTTGAGATACTTATTCCTAAGCAGGCCCCATTAAATAAATGAGAATACTTGAAAAGTAACTTACAGTAAGTGGAAAAGAGACAGAAATTGACTATTGACTGTAGGTAAACTCTCTCTTCCAAAACATAAAAAATTTAGTCAGATGAAAAATACTTCTTAATTTAAAATAAAAATTATCAGAGGGTAATTTTTCTAAGCATTGGAAGAAATATTTTGGTATTATTTTCATTACCAATTTAACTTTAGATATTATTAGAATACTTGCCACAAAAAATTACAACAGAAAACACCTTTAGATATGAATGACTTTTTTTCCCTACCATCCTAGGATATTAAAATAACAGTTCTTCAAAATAAGGGAATAACAGCAATGCCAAATGTATGTGTATGCTTCCTTCTCTAACTACGAAGTGCAGAAGATGCATTCACAGTTAAGTGCAGAATTTCCTGGTTGCCCTGTTTCTAACATTGGGATGATATTCTGTCACTTTTTACTTGTGAACCTCAGTAGTATTTAATGGGACACCCTTATCAAAACAGCAAATTGCCATATTAAGGCCCACAAAACAAATAAACATCACAGTGACATCACACAATAATTTCAAAGAGGAAAATGGAAACTGATGAAGCTTAACTGTTCCCAGTTTCTTTTATCATCTAAAATCTACCTAATCTTAACCTTCATCAACAACCTGAGATTACACATTCACTGTTCAAATGAAAAAGTTCCCAAATTTATAGCGACAGTAGGAAATATAACACTGGAGGGATGGAAAAATACAAGATTATAAAGCTCCCCGCAGCAATCCTTTAATGAAGGTTTTAAACTAACATGAACCCATTAAATAATGTCACATTTAATGAGTACTTAAATAATGTCATTAATAATGGAGTAATTGGACCTTTTTACAAAAAGCAAATCTATTTAGCACTGTCATTATTTCCGGCAATATGAGTTACTTAATAGTAACTTAATAATAACTTAGTTACTGAATAATAACTTAGTTGTTATTACTTTCTAAACATAAATAAGCCAGAAATAATGAGTGAGACCACAGAAACTGCAGCCTAACCACTTAATTTCTATTCTGTAAGAAAAAATACAACATATTCATCTACCTATGATTAGATCAGGTAGTCATATAAAATTACTATTGTGCTTTTCTTGGAAATGACTGCAATTTGGCCAACTGACTCAAGCAAAATGGTATTATATGGAATTTCACAGCAATTATCAACCCAAAGACAAAATCTACAATAAGTTTTTAGCACATGTAATAACTTTCTCATATGACCTAAATAGTTTATCAAATGTAGTTTCATACAGTTTGCTATCAATGAATATAATTTACAATTCACCTTCTGCTTAAAAAAAGTCACAATTTAGACACCATGATGCCACTTAGATGAATTGATGAATATCAAAACCAACCAAAACAAATTTTTCTTTTATTTTATTCAGTCAAGGGAAAGGAATTTCTTTCCTATTTTCAGATACATGCAATTCTTGAAAGAAATCCACACCAATGCTTTTGAAAGAAATGCTAAATTCTACAGATTTCTAAACTGTCATTTCTCAAAAAATTGAATGATAATTTAATGACAAAAATCTGTACAGCTGAAGAAATGTATTAACCTCATTACCTAATCTAGTAATTTTGTTCTAGCCAAGTACCTAACCTTTTTACAAAAGAAGTTTCTTATATGTAATTTGAATGTTGATGATTAATCCTGTAATTTAGTATATAACATTTAAATTTCTGATCCAAGATACACCATCTTTAGATGTCTAGATAAAAATTACATATTTCTCCCTATAATATTTTAGAAGCTACATTAATTTCCTTAATTTCTATGAAAAGAAAAAAGAAATATTTGTTATTCTTGGACAAGTTTGTGACTACTGCTCATTTGAAGTGGTGAAATTCCCTTTAGGAAAGTTAAATTCACTGTGGCAAACAATCTCACTGTAGACAAGGAAAAGGGATAGCTTCCCTCACAAAACTATTCAAAGCAGGAGTCTAACTCAGCTGCTGTCATGGTGAGGAAAGACTTTCCTACTGCAGGAAGGGAGCAGAGGGAGGTCAGGGTCACAGAACTGAAGATCACTCTTGTGGAGCCCTTACAACTAGAACAGTTGCAGAAAAGCTAAAGCTCCTGACAAACACTCATGCAGCTCCATCTCTGTCCAATCAAAACACCCAGAAAGGACAGAGCCTATGCTAACATAGGTCACTGTACAACTTCGTTAGTAAAATTCCCGAAGGATATAGACTAAATTTGTGCCCTATTATGCAAAAATTAATAATATTCTCGAGTCATATTTTATTTATTAGTAACCATGCTGAAAACTTTTGTAGATTTTTATAACAAAGATCTGCATAAGGACTTTTTGTCTTCATTCCCTTTGAGCAATTACTGTCAAAGTATCTGCATAGAGAGGTGACTCTACAACTTCAGCAGCACATAGCTAGTATACTAGCTATATATGTAGAACTATACACAGTTTGATTTAGAAGAAGTGTTTTCTGATGTTATTTTTGATCCTATTACTAACTTCAACACAATTTATAAAGCATACAATAATTCATTTTAGTTTGTTTGCTTTTTGATTATTTTTAAGGAACAAAGGGAGTATTTTTACTGTACCACACTGCATTGCCTTTCGTCACTTTTCTAGGAAAAATAAAGAAATATTCTGATCATAATAGGGTTAATAAAAGGATGATAACTGAGCTGCCTAAATATCAAGTATATCTTCATTTCACATGATGTGGGATTTCATTTGCAGAAATTAACCTGACCATAGTCCAAATCAAAGTTAAATTTGAGAGGAACAAGTGATCACATTAAGAGAGGCCACGAGATAGAGAAACAGATTGGATAATTAAATGGAAGTAGAGATTAGGCTTCTAAAGGATTCTGTGAGAGATATACAGTAGTCTTGCCTTAGCCAAACTTGATTTGCAAGAAAAAACGCTAGCACAACATTTCAGCATTTTAATCTCAGATACACATGCAGCCACATAATTAATCTGGGTATTTTATTAGACTGTGAAAGAACTGTTTGTGAACAGCTTGGAAAATAATGTTTTAAAGTTAATTAGTAAAAGTAAATTTAATTTAGCTAAATTAATTTAGTTAATTAGTAAAAGTATCTGGTAACTCTAAGATTTTATATTCCCTAAAACATAAGTTTTACATAACTTATATGTTACATAAGTTTAACATAATTCTGAAAGCAAAGTGAAGACATCACCCAGAATTATAGCCCATAAAATAAAATAAGTTCCATATAACCACTGAAATCAACCAAATAAAACTGCTTTGTAAAATTCAGGAGGTAACAATATGATCTGCAGAGCTAAACTGTAAGAATTATCTTTAATCACATCTCCAAGTGTTATCACTACATGTGACATTTTGAAAAATACCTGCTAGATGGAATCATTTAGACTATTTAGAGCATTTTGTTGCTCTAAATAGTCTAAATTGTTGCTTAATTATGATCCACTTCAATTGGAAGGGTTTGATTTATAATTTGAAACAATCTGAGCTCAATCTCAATAAAAAATTCTCCAAATCCCATTCTGAATTTCAATTCCACCCAGAAATACTAGAATGGCAAGAAATAAGCCACTTCCTAGCATATGAATGGCAGATCAGAATGAAATCTAAACAGCTCTCTCTGTATTCTCTCATTTGAATGGAGACCACTGATCAAGGAGCTGGACTACATGACCTCTAGAGGTCCTCTCATCCTAACTATTCTTTTTTATTCTGTACTGTGTTTTGGCTATTAATGACCAGTTAATTTCTACCCTGATGCAGACCGACTCTACTATCAGCTGTATTTGGGGAGTCTATGTTCATAGTTCTCCATACATAACATCAAAAGTCAGTAAGCACTGGGCCAAAAAAACATGAGAGAAGGAAATTTCTGATTGACTAATTATTTATTTTTTTTTTAGAATAACCACCACCAAATGCACAGAAAGAGAAGCAGTCTACTTACAAGAAACATGGAGTTACAACTTCCATGATTTTATACAGAAATGTGAAAAACAAATAAAGACAAGGGAAATATTTATGACAATCTTATCATACAGGAGAACTAGCTTCCCATTCCCAAAGTGAATTGAGACTCACTAAGTGCTATGATGACCCATTCCAACAACAAAGTCTGAAAGAAAAGAAAGGAAACATAAAACACCTACCTCCAAACCTCTAAGATAAACCAATACCTGGTTCTTTCTTCAGGTTTATTGAGGAAAAAACCTTAGTACCCTGAGGAAATGAAAGTCAACTCTGAATACAGAGGACATGTTCTTTTTTTCTTTTTCAAATTACAAAATAGATTCTGAAGAAATATTCTTTTTCATATTATTACCAGAGTTCTACACTTGCTGAAAAATCACAATTATTTTTAGAAATTCTGTATCTTCTGACAGTATAGCAACTGCTGTTAGCCTGATGGGTTGTGATAGACAAAGAGAGGGCCATCATGCTATGGAACTGACCACAAAGCTGAGCTGAGCCTAAAAGCAAATTACAAGAAAAATTTTTGAGTCTCTATATTTCCACCTGATGTGCAGGGAAGTCTTGATGGGAAAGGAAGGGAAAAAGAAAAATTATAGTCTCATATTAATTTCTAATGTTTCTAATTTACAGTGACACTTGACTTCCCTGAATAGTTCTGTCTGTCATAGGATGTTACTACACAAAGCTTTGCAAATTTTAGTTAGAAGACATTAGCCATATCAAAAATTATGTTCAACAATGTGACCAAAATAACTTATTTTGGGAAATGTACCATAATGAATTCATCTACTTCATTCCAACTTAGGAAAACCCACCTAATCAATGAATAAATGGCAGCTCATAATTTACTAGACTATTTAAAGCACACTATTTGGTAGTTATCAAACAAGAACACATTCTTAACCTCATGAATTTGTTTCTTTTATTTGAGGAAAATAAGATACAGCACTTAGGAGAAAGTGTTGACAAGTGGGCATGAAAGAGTATTAGGAAGCAGAATGACAAATCTGACTATAAATAACATCCCAACTACATTTGCTCCAGACCAAAAATGCTGAAAATTAAATTACAAGGAATCTGTCCATTTATTTTGTTCACTAGAACTTCAATACCATTTAAAAACTGTGTTTCTCTCCCCTTAAATAAATGCAGTAAATTCATCTGATGTTTTGAAAGCATAATATTTTACCATGGTTGAAAGCTAGCTATAATAGCTACAAATACTTAAATTCTTTACCTGTACAGCAGCTCAAAATCAGGATAGTACAAATGAAGTCTTACAAAGCATTTTTTTTTTTTAAATAATCTGGTGTCCTCTCAGTGTTTGACTAAAATTCTGTAGTGGTATATCCTATTTTCTAAGCAACAGACCTGCCTAGGATTATGTAGTATGTTAGGAGATCATTGCTACAACTTCTTGTGGATGATCCTTGTGCAGGATTATGAAATAAACCAAGTGAAGCTACAACACATTTTCATCACTGACTTACTTCCAAAGCTGGAGTCATATCTCAATGTGTCTGTATCTCAATCAACAGCCCCCAATAACTTTGAATAGTTTGAAAGGGTAATATGATACAACATTCAGTGCAAAGTTCAGTCAGGAAAGTAATCTGCTGGAGCAAATGGGAAAGGGGATTCTTTATACTAAAAATTCCTCCAGTTAGTTCCTTTCTTCAAATTTCTATTTATAATGTCTAGCATACTGTAAACATCACAAATAGTGCAACATTTTATAAACGGGTAAAGTCACAAGTGAGGAACCCATATACAACTCTGAACTAAGTGGGCAAGGTACAACTGAGAAATAAATACATTTATTTGGTTTTGCTTTAAAGAAATGTTTCCAGTTTTGTAGAGCTATACTAACTAATTAGGCAGTAGGAACAACTGTTATGTTATACAGAGCTAAATGTTAGCAGAATCCTGTAGAATATTGTAACATTTTGAAGATTACAAATCAGTAATTCAAGACGTTAGAAAAATAAAGTGCTCCTTTTTTCCTTGGATAAACAGACTAGTCTACTGGAATCTGACATTTGTCAAACTCACTAACAACACCTGTGCATCTCAGCATTTCAGACAAAGAATCTTTTGAAGATGCTTTTTCTTGGGGTGAAGCTTCATAAGGATACTTGCCAATAAGACTGTTCTGAAAGCTGGAGCATAGGGTGATACATGTCTTTGGGCAGAAAGGTTATATTGGAAAACTGATATGCTGTGAAAGCTCTAAATATAAAAATAAAAAATAAAAATTAAACCTGAAAGACCTAAAGCTTCAGCAAATGTTGTGAAATATACTATTGTGTGAAAGCTGCCAGCTCTGTGTGTATGGATGAGTGTCACACACCAGCAGGACTTCAGAATAAAAACTTGTGAACAGCTATCTTCAGAGACGTCTCATCACATTTTATTATTCTGCAATGCATACTTTCTGGATGTCTAAACCAGAGTGAACTTAGTAAGAGTTCATTATAAATCCGAAGGAAAATCTTCCAGGCAACAAGAGAATGAGAATTTGGTGTCACATTCATGACTTCTGCTTCCAGCCAGAGCCAGCCAAGCTCAGACACAGACTCAGTCTGCACCTATTACTGGATTTGTAAGGAGTGACTTATTTTTTGTACTTGTGATAAAAAGAACAGTTTTCCAATCATGCTTCTAAGGGGAAAATCAGCACTTGCTTTATATGTCAGGAATGATCTGTTATTGCAATTAAGAGCAAGTTCACCTTTGATTTTACCCTTTTGCAGCGCTGAGCATACAGGCACAGAGCGAAGACAGAATACAGTCTAAATGTTAAAGCTGACAAAGCTATCTTCATCTTAAACCAATACAAAAACACAACTAAGAATACATTAGAGAGAAACATTTAATAAAGTTAGAGTAAGATAAGTGTGACCCTTTGATCCCTAATGTAAAGTATTTTATAACACAAAGTTTAGTTAAAAGCTAAACATGATGAAAATCCTTTCATTCAACTTCTCTCTTTCCTTCCATTTCATTCCTTTTCCAGTGAAACCACATTTACACAAGGCTTTAAGAAATCAGTCTGATGTTAATAAAATATATTTTAACAATAATTAGCATTTACTATCAAATATATCCTGAAAGCTTTTTTTCTTCAAAGGTGGAAAGCTGAGATTCCCAGACTAATAATTATCCTGACAAGATTAGTTGCCTTCACATCTGATCTCAGCTAGAAGTTAGTAATAAGCTGCAACATATTAAGGCTAAATATCAGCCTGCATAAAGTTAAAGTCAAGGTACAAGTTTATACGAAATATAAAGATTATATAAGGATATTGTTTTAATCTGTCCCATGTCAAGGATAGGACACTGTATACCACTATAAGTTAATGACTTGGCAAATATTCGGATGAGGGCTTAGGAACACGTTAAGCACTCATCTACCCAAAACTCTGCTCAAAGGTGAGTGACTGCAAGGATTTTTGAGAACCGAAGAGCCCAATTAAAGTTAAAGATAGATTTTGATAGAGGTCTGTCTTTTATCTTCCATGAAGACCGTTTGAAAATGATCATGTAACTGTCTCAAATAGTCTGTAAGTACACTGCTGTATCTTGATTACAGATTATACTCAAGCACAATTTGCAATATTTTAAAAATACTTCAGAAGTAACAGTGAACAGAACAGTGAAGTAGCAAATACTTCCGCAGTAATTATGAGCCAATTTTAATTATGAATTTATACAGAACACACAGGTCTGTGGTTGTACATTTCAGTTATATAATTCTCTATCTGACTCTTATTTATGTTGTGCTGAGTCATGCACACCTATAAAAGAGGTGGTAGGAAGACAAAAAAAAGTGTCTTTTAGGTTTAGAGGACTGGTATATCTTCATGGGATGTATTCATATTGTATGGCTACTTGAGTCCTCTCTTCCCAATTTTTTTTTCACTGTGGGAACACATCAATAAGAAATAAAAGGCCACCTATCCTAAAGCAAAGCTTCAGTTATTGCTGTTACTATTTATTTATCTTTTCTTTTCTCTTTGGTCTCAAAACCACAGATTATTTACTAACTTACTTTCAAGGCTGATTTTTCCTGATTTTGAATCTGTGTACCATATAGCACAAGAAGCCTAAAAGGTTCAGTGAAGAGGTGCCACTTGACCTTGTATAACACAGTGAAAACATTTTTATGTCCCCACCTGCTTCTACACAACGATGGAAGGCTTGTGCTTGGACTACCTGGAATATGCAGCTCTCTACCACACCACAGAGTAGAGCAGTATCTGCCCAAAACTACTGCCAGACACAATAAAATGCAAGTCGCTGGACACTGCAAGGACCAGGGATAAATACTGGGGAGACCAGGGAAAGGGGTAACACTTTTCATCAGATTATTTATCCTTTGAGTGGAACAGATATTTTGTATCCCTGAGTAAATGAGATGCTAGGTGCTTTGACTCAATTCTGTTTGTTTACTTACAGACAATCTTTAGACTTCGAGTTCCTGTGCTTTCCAAGCTACTTCTTGCCAGTTAATCCACAATTATTGACTAAGGGAAGATTCCTATCACATTTCACTGTGAAGTTAAAAAATGTAGTTAATTATCTCCTGTACACTTTCTCCCATCTCTGGTCTCTGAAACCCACATAAAATTCTACTATTGCCAGCAAATGTTTCAACTATAGAAGTCAATTTCTAATGATGCACATGCCTTAGTTGCATAATTGATTTCTTAGTGCTTAGTTGATTTCTATTTGTTCATCTAGCTTTGCCCAAAAAAAGTTTCCCAGTTTTTTCACTTTTTTTGAAATAGAAACTTGGAAATATAGCATCATAGTTTTCTAAATATTTTTTCATGACTGAACACAATTTGGGTTTTTTTTTTTTTTTTGGTATATGAACATATAAGTTATATACTTCTAGTTTCTCCCTCTGGCTAATACATACCCCAAACTCTTGGTCAATCATTTTGCTGATTATTCACTGACAATCCAAGCCATCCCTAATGTTAATTTAAGGTTTTCATGATAATTTTTCAGGATCTAACCAGATCTACACTAATATTAGTGTATTTCAAATTATATTTTAAAAAGATTGACATATCTTAAAAATAAAAAGAAAAAAGTTAAAAAGTCTGTCATGTTAAATCTGTTTCTTTAATTTTTATGAATCTCTGTAATGTCATTTTCAAAAGGTATTTTCTATACTAAGAGGAAAAATGACCATGGGAACAAAATCAGACCTACCAGCATATAAAAGTCAATCACAGCCTACTGACTAAACTATCAAAAATCATTTAAGCATTAAGCATTATTAAATTAAGAATTATTAAAAAACATTTATTCATAGCTAACCACAATAATTATTAAGCTGGTATTTATGAAAATAATATTCAGTTATTTTTAAAAACAATCAGAGCCGCAGTACATTTAAAACTAAACTTGCCATATGAATCTGGCAAGATCAGGCTCTGGTTTCATATGTACAAACAATCAAATTAACTCCTTAAAAGGACTCGTTAATCTACTGTGTATGAAACATTAGCTGCCTTGAAATTATGAAGTAGCTCATGGGTGAACTGTCAAAACTGGAGGAAAAAAAGACCCCCTTAAAACTTTCCCTCATGTGGAAGCAAGCGAAGTGATAGTGGTGGAGAAAGAACAGAACTTAAAGATTCAATGCTTAGTACAATTTTAATAAGCTGTAAAGGAAAACTAAGTGCTATTTTTTATAAAACCCTATAGATTTTTTCCTCTGAAAGATAAGCTAAATTAAGAATGTTTTAGAAACTTCATATTAACACAGCACAGCTGTTGATATGGCCTGAATTTATGAGTAACAGCAACTCCTCATCAAGGCAGGTCTAAGGAAAGCCTTCAGAAGGGAAAAGAGCAACAGGAGATTTACTAATTAGGAGAAGTAATAGATAACTACTTTCTTTATTAAAGCAGAATGGTGCACAGGAGAAGACAGAACAAAGGCAGATGAAGAAAGGAGGCAGAAAATGGGAGAAAGAGTTGAAAAACTACAATGAAGCAGGAAATAGAGAGAGGTAGCAGTATAACCTGCTTCACAGTAAGACACCAAGAACAGCAGTGAATAGGCAACCTGGGAATGTTTCTATCTGTTCATCCGTGTGTGTGGTCCCCAACTGCTTGTGATGTTGGGAAAAAATAGAGTATAATAAAAAAGAGCTGGAAGGCATTAGCTGATAGAAATCTCATATTCTTATCTTTAAAGTGATAAACAGAACATTTGACTGTTTGTAGTGAGGACAGGAGGTGTGAGGTAATGTAGCAGCATTCTAACATATGTTATAGCACTGCTCATATATCTGAATTTTGGCAAACCCTAGGAGATAATCTATAAAAAAAAACTAACAGCTTGTGTATAACACTACATGGGGCTCAACATGAGAAAAATGAACAAGGATGACAGAAGCAAAATCCCTACAAGTACCAAACATAAAAATATATGGTTACTTCCATAATCCTAAATTGTTAGTGAAAGACCAAAATCCTTTGCTGGCAGATGAAAACAAGTAACATAAGATTTAAATTGAATATTTCCAATTGATTTCTTACACTTATTCACCTGGTCATGACAACTACCCTCTCTTCATAGGATATAGGTTTTTCAGCTGCTTCTACATCTCCACACTCCCTAGACCGAGACCACAAAGATAAACTCTTAGAGCATTTCCAGAGCCTTTCATTTTTGTCTGAGCTTTAGCTCTAAGTATCAGCATCATCATATCAAATCTCTTGGAGCCGTGGCAACTTGGCACTTGATGGGACTCACAGGCAAACTGACTCCCTCTGCTGGTAAGAAGGGAAATATTCTGCAATAAGGGTTCTATGAGTAGCCTGCTCCTCAAGAAATCCAGGTAATCAGGTAATGATCTGCTGTTGTTTTATGGTAGCAGTCCTTACTGTTGGAGTCTGAGATACAGATTGTGTGCCCTTGTTTCTAATACTTAGTTATAGGATTCAAAAAAACACTGAATTTCATATAATATGAAATTCATGGGCATGTTTTCATGGTGATACATGAGAACAAATGCTAAAGTTAGATAGGAAAAGTGTAAATATGTGAATTAGAAAGTTTCTTGAATCACTGGATGAATGGGTTGAGGTTTAGAGTTTAAAGTAGTTTAGAGAGCAAAAGACAAGATGGAGGATTTAGGGTGTTGTCTCTTGTTCTTCTTCTTTCTTCTTCATGTTTTTCTCCTAGGGGTTTTTGGGTAGTAGTAGGTGATTGGGTAGAAAATGCCGCAGTGCAGCACACAGGTGTTGGGTCATTGGGTCACTAATAGAAATAACTTAGTTGGCACCTGTTAATTGGGTAAATGGACACATAAAAGACCTTGAAGAAGATCTTTGTTAGCCATTTTACCCCTTTTCTATCATAATGCACATAGCTCCTTGTACCTTGTAATGCTGATAAGAAAAAATAAACAACTGAGACCAAACGAGAGAAAACTGCCTCTCTCTCATCAATCTTCAGTTCAAAGGGAAAAAGAACCCAATCCAAAAGTCCTTGATGAGACACTTACTCACTGTTCAATTGTGCCTAATACATATTCTAATGATTGGGTACTCCACTTCTCCAGGTATGGATTTCTTGACTCCCAGATTCTGAAGGATGTCACACACACCTTACCTTATCTAACACCTGAGGACACCTGATTGTCTGTGTGTCTGTCTATCTACCTATTTATCTATCTACTTTAATATGTCTTCATATATACATACATGCACAAAACTTATAAAGTCATTGAAATCTTGATATAGCTAACAATCTCTTATACTAAAAATCTCTGATTAGCTCCAGCTTTGACTGATTTTTCCTGGATATTGAGTAATAGAGATTAGCCCACAAATCCTCATTGATTTTAAAATGTATTTCTTTCATATAAAATAATTCAATTTATGCTAGTCCCTCCAAAATTGTCTTTTATTTAAAACAAATTCACAAGTAGTTCTACCTATGATTAGATTGAAACTGCTTCTGAAAGAAGCTGAACAAACTTGGTGGGAATTACTGAAATCAGCTAGTTAATAAATAAATAAGTCAGTTTGAAAAGTAATAAAATAGTCCCTGGAGAAAAGGATTAGGTCCTGATTCTTGTGGTAACACAGAAAACAGGCAAGACTCCAGAAGTCTCTGCCTGCTGTATTACAGGGGACCGTGCTTTCAGCAGGACTAGGGAACATACATCATTTCCCCTGGAACACCATGACTGTTACAAAGTAAATAAAATTTATTTTCTGTGATCATGCAGATGTTATGCAGGGAACTAGTGAAAACAGATTACCCAGAGGAACACTTTACTGATACACCTTTCCTTTCTGACATACCCAACAAGTGTCTCAACTAGCTGTGCATTCCAATACTTCAATAGAAGTGAAAATCTCTTCCACTTTTCATTCTTAGTGACATCTGTAGAATCTTTCCTTCTATAAATGAGAAATGTTAGACTTTATTATCCCAAAGAGAGGAATACTGACATCAAGGGTGGAAGAAGACTACATACCACTCATAATTCTTACTGGACTATTTCTTATCACAAAGTAACAGAACAAAACACATTATCATGGAAATCAAATTTCTAATATGCGCACCAATTCTGGATCACTGTACAGTTATTTTCTGTTTCCTGTGTGCCCTCTCAAATCTTACAAGTAAGCATTGTTCATATCTCATCAGCATTATTTGCTGCTGTCAGGTTACAGCAAGGAAATCTCAGGTCTAGTTTTCTTCAAAGAGAAATTCCGTCACTTTGGGAAACTGGGCTCTAACTTAAAAGTAATGCATAAAAATATTTGTTGTTTCCTATTCCATATAGTGAATGTGTGTATATGAAGTTGCACATTTCATACAGACTTGGTGTTTAGCGGAACTCTGCATCTCCCAGCTTCTTCAGAAACAGTCCTTCAACTAAGATATCCCAGCAGCTGACTAAAAGGCTCAGGCTTACCTTAAGGGAAAACTGAATTAAAATCAAAACTTTTCTCTACTGCCAGGAGAGAGGCAGGCACTCAGTCGCTCACTGTCACGAGTTGCCTCTGCGGTGGATGGTACAGAGAATCACCCTAGATACCTCATTTTGCACCTCACTTTGCAAGCTCCCCCTATCCAGGTTATATATGTCAATTTCTTTTGGGCTTGATTTTGTGTAGGGGAAAATCAGAATTTCCTTATTTTGGAAGAGAAGAGTTAAGATTAAAACAGTACAGCAGAAGCACCATTTCACTATTTCTGTAAAGGTTTCACTTTTATAGGATGGCAGAAGCTAGAAGCTCTATTACTGATCATTCATTCATTCATTTTTCATATCTTGCTCCTTCATCATTTCTTGGAGATTTTATCACATCTTTAAAATTTATCTTCTGGCAGAATTGTCTGAAAGACAATCTGAAAAGAAAGAAAATCTGAAAAAGTCCAAATAATAAAACAACAATTCTATGAAAGCTGCAGTTTATAATTTTTAATAAAGATTCTTTAAAAAGAAGATGGTATGCACTATTGCTTCTTGAAAAATGTAACTGACATGCATGTTTGTATTTCTGCTCAGGCTGAATAACATAATTTTCAAATCTTTAGAGTAAGTGTAATTCTTCATCATGCATTTCCATCAAAGTCAGTGGTAGGGTCAACTTGGCCTGGCAGTTTGGTAGTTATTGCAGTGACAGGAAGTGCTAAGTGCATCATAGCAGTGTACAAGAAGCTTAAGGACAGGATGAATCAGAAAACATTCATTTTTTGTTTGACAAAAACACAGTTTCCCCTATGCCTTTTTTTTTTTTTTATTTGACCACTAGATGTTAAATTTGCTTCGCTGCCCATAAGAATAAAAAGCCATTTGTACACAGTAATTGCTGTAGGCAGATTGTGAATGTTCAGTACTCCAGAGAATTTGCTACTGCATATAGGCAAAGCAGCTCAACATGCACTCACAAAAAGTCTAAATGGAGAATTCAGCATACATTCATGTCATTTATAATGCTCAGCATGTAATGTGGAAATGGCCCCTGAAATTTAATGTGGACAAGTTGCATCAAGTTCAGTATACACAAACAAGCCATATATAAAGTGCTTATTCATGCATTCTGTCTGGGAATTCTCAGGCAAAGCATGGTAGCTGTAACAATGGTTCCTATTAAGATTGTAATCTAGGTTTATAGCTCTGAAAAGAAGAATTTTATTGACTAGTATGACAGTATAGAGACATTCTGAAGTACATTCTCATATAGAATTTTTTTAGATACTTAAAAATTCACCTAAATTTACTCCAAAACTGAAAATCTCAGCCCAGCAATTTTTTCCTTCATGCATTTAGGGTATTGCTACACAAACTGATGCTTGAAAGCAATAAAAAACATTTTACAAATGTCTAGGCTTTTTTGTTTTTCCAGTGAGCTTCACCAAACACATGGTGAAACATCCACTCTTGAATGCTTTATAAGTGCTCCATTAATGGAGGCAGCCCAGGACACACCAAGAATGAAATGAAGGTTGAATGTTGTGAATCACCATTCCCCATCACTGACAGAGAAATGAACCATTGTGAGCAACTACAGAGCAGGCACAGCCTTGCAACAGCAGGTTTCTGAGCAATGTGCTGAAAGATTTGACTGCCATCTACAGACATGAGTAACTAGTGCACCGGTAGCAATTTGAAAAGAACCCGAAAACTATAACCCTTATAAACATCCAGTGTAGATATTAGACAAAACCTAATTATGTATGTATGTACAAAACAGTGGAGCTACCTGAAAAAGCTTCCCAGTTGGTTTTTATGTTGTTGGTTTTTTTTGGTTTGGTTTGGTTTTTTTCCTCATAGAAATATAAACACATAGAGAAACGTGACCTTCTTCATTCTCTAGAGTGGCTTGAGAGTTAATAGTTACAAATCTAGTGTCTAGTAGTGCCTAAAGATTAGTAGATCGAAATGGAAAATAATAACATTTTCCTTGTATTTAAAATATTAATTATTAAGTAGTGATTTTTACATAGTAAGTTCTTAGTTAAAACTATCTTAAATACTTGTCATACAGAGTCATCATTTGTTCGCAAACCCACAAAATTTCCAATTACATAGTGAATTTCTAATCATATGTACAGTGACCAAATGCTTGTATGTGAGTACAGCTGTACCTACATCATCTACATGGAGTTTTCTGTTACATTTTGGCTACCCGATCAAGCTAGTTCATAACAGGCCAACATATCACAAAATCAGGAACTGCACAAAGATTTTCTTTCAGCTGTTCAGAACAGCTAGCTAGTAGTTCAGCTCTCCCTCGTCAAACACCCTCTTTTCACTCTTACTTAAAACCGCTTTCCTTTATCTGACAGCTGCTGCTGCCAAACCATCTGTAATTCCTATCCAAACTAGCTCACTAGCTAAGTAGTTACCCTGCTAAAATCCTCTTGCAAAAATTTTGTTCTAAACTTTCAAAATCATTGCACGGCAAAAGGAAAAGAGATCAGGAGAGCCACGTATTTAAAGGATTGAGGATGAATGACACAATTACTTACAACCATACAAATTGTACCTCTGTAATTAAAATTATTTACACATCACATAGAACTGTTTTCAAGAATTATTCTTCAGAGATCAAAATTAAATATAAAACTGAATATGCAGGATATTTAAACAAAAAAACAGGTCACAGTTAGAAAAGCCTTAGGCCCAAACAGAAGAAAACTTTCAAAAGTTAGAATTGATCACAGCATTCCACACATGAGACTGTCTTCTCATTGTTATATCATCCATCAGTTTTCATTAAATATTTTCAGACAGTGTGTAATTTCACTTGAATTCCCAACACATATGAATATGTGGATTAATTGGATTTGAATACTGGACTAATTTTAGTGTCATATGTTGACACTTAACACTTTCCAAAAACATTTACACTGAAGGAGGTCTGTTTAGACATGGCCATTAAAGTGAAGAAAAGGAAATCAAACATGTACTTACTCTACATTTTGAAACTTGAGCCTTTTTTCTTACCTGAGTACCCAAACAAGCAACCATCATATGAGTGAGAAGTTTAGCTGCAAACATGGTACACCTGGTGCAGAAAAGGTGGGAGATGATAGCCAAAGTGAAACCTACAGAAAAATGACAATGAAAATGGGGGAAAAAAAAAAAAAAGGAATATGTAAGCTTAAACTAATAAACTCTTCTATTCTATCATCCACCAGATGTTCCTCGAAGATGCAGATTACCTAAAAAAATACCAACCAACCCACCAGCCAACCTTAGAGAAAGAGTATGTTCATTTTGATTCACAATGGGATCACTCATGAGTTTATTTCAAGTACTAACATATATTTAATGTTCCAATAGGAGTTGAAATAATTTCATAATGTAAATAAGCAATTTTTGAAAAGCATTTTTATGCCACTTTCTGCATGATATGGGTGATTATCATAATAGTTACATAAAAAGCAAGAGTAACTGTCCAGTGTCCACATCAGTGCATCCAAAAATTTTTCTAAATTACATAAAAAGTTCCAAGTTACATAAAAAATGCCTCCTGTTGCGTAGCACTATTTTAGCAAATAGTTTTAACCTTCTAAATGCCAATCTCCCATTTCATCTGTGTTGAGCACAAAAATTTGTTGTAGCAGTACTCAGGAGAAACAACACCACTTTTTATTTCACGTATTAATTGTAAACATGAACAGAACACAAATGGAAAAGGCCCTTTCCTACCAGCATGTAGTTCCTGGTAAAAAGACTCTAGGAAAGTTATGACACCAAGGAAAACACAACTAAATCTCAGAATTAATTAGAGTTAATTGTGCATTCTCACAATAGCCCTAGTCAGGGCAGGAATTTAGGTAATCAAGGCAGATCTTTTATGTTGGTCTTGAGACTGATTATTTGATCAATTAGCAGGATTTGTAAGATTTGAGTGAAATAAATAATTGCTAAAAGTATTATTTCTAAGTATTCCAATATTACTTATTGATATTTATATGACTATCCACATGATCTTTTTTTTCTTTTTTTTATATTCTTCAGAGCTAGAGGAAAATGTCAAGATAAATGAACAATATCCTTATCACTCTTAAAAATAAAACTATTTGTTATTTAAAATATTCGTTTAAATCTAGTAAACTGTATCATCACACAAGTAAGCATCTTCAACCAGCCAAAAAAGCTGAAAGGATTGGAAAGCATTTGCCTCAAGTTCAAAGTAACCCCTCAACTTTCATTTTTAAAACACAGTTTTACGACATATGACTACAGTAAAGGACTAGTTCTGAGCAATTATCTACATCTGTATTGCTTCCAATTCAGCAAGATGTTTTCTTAGCTTTGCACATTTTTTTCTTCAGTTTCTATAGCATTTTGCATTTTACAGTATTTTTTTCCACCAACTTACTTGTTTTTCCTTTGTAATCCAGTAACTGTAGTTTAAAATACACTTATTTTTATGTGCTAAAATCTTCTTTTTTATTTTTAAATATAACCATCAATTTGTGTGTAACAGGTAAAAAACCTGAGTGGTTTCTTCTGTTTCTTTGTCTTTCTTTTCCTTGTCTGACATTTTAAAAAAATTAAGGAGCCTAGATTTAACCTGTTAGGGCAGTTTGCTTAAAAGGGACAGATACATGATTAAGCTTCTTGTGTGATTTTTGTTACTCATATAGTGATGATCTAATATAGAAGTCATTAACTTCACAAAGAGCACAACCAGACCCCAATTTAAGAGGGTTAGTCAAGAATTCCATTTAGCATGTTTTTTTAATAAGCCCATTACTCTTAGTGCCTATAAATGCAGGAGGTCATTTCCAACCTAAATAATTCTATGGTTCTAAGAAAAATTTACTTTAAATTGTGGCTGCTGCAATATAAGAGGAACCCAGCTGCAATATGAAGGGCTCTTTCAGAAGCCAAGTTGAGTTTAGAATTTAGATCCCCTGTTTCCTGTTTGGCATTTTGGGACTTACGCTGTTGAGGCTGCTATTGAAGAGTGTCATGTTCCTTACAGGTTAAACTCAGGATTTTCTCCCAAGATCTTGGCCAGCAGTTGGGCAGAAAGAAGAGTGTAATGGAATCCATCTCTCCTGAGTTATCACTTCTGAGTGTAAATTCCAGCTAAGTTTATCAAAGAAATTTGACAAAGAGGATGACTGTATTGCTTCTAGCAGCACAGATGATTTTAGGATTTTTAAGTTTCTTCCCCCAAATGAATGATAGGTTATCTCTTTTCAATCAAGCATCTCAAGAAACAGCGAATCAGACAAGCAAGGGGTGTGCCACATGTAGTAGATTTAAATGACCCTAGGGAGATTGTTGACCCAGACCAGGCAAACAGGAGCATGGCACAGCAGTTTGGACAGAAGGGGTGCAGCTGCTCTCCTGGCTCCTGATGGTGGGTTGTATATTAGATGAGTGTTTTGGTTGGGTTTTTTGGGTTTTTTTTTTTCCCCACTGACTTGACTAGATCCAGCAACAGTTTACAAATGGTCAAAAGCCATTGCTGCTGCTGCCAGCGAAAGTGTGCTAAGCCAAACAGAGCCCCCCAGGAAGGACACAGCTCTCCAGACCCCTGTCTGCAGGGAGTGTCTGAGCCTGAGGGAATACCAGAGGACAGTGCAAAAGGCACCTGTGTGTGGTGTGAGCAGGTGAATGATCTACTCTGTCTGGTGGCAGGGCTTAAGCAAGAAGTGGAAAGGCTAAGGAGTCATAGGAAGAGCAAAAGAGAAATGGGCTGGTGGAGCTACAGCCTTGCAACCCTGAGAGGAGCTCGGCAGGAGTCAGGAGTCAGAGGAGCCCTGTTCCTTTTACCATCAGGCAGCAGGAGGACACCTAGCAGATGGGGAGAATGGAAATGGGTACCTACTTGGAGAGGTAGCAAAATTCCCTCCGGACCCCCATCACCTTCCCGAGTGCCCTTACAGAATAAGCACGAGGCCCTGGGTCCAGAGGCTCAGGCAGATGACAGTAAACAAAAAAAATCTGTCTGGAGAGTCTCCCAGGTGCACTTGTCTGTCAGATGGATCACAACCTCAGGAAATTAAGAATAAAAGAAGGGTAGCTGTAGTAGGTCGCTCCCTTCTGAGGGGAACTGAGGGCCCTGTATGTCAACAAGACCCATCCCACAGGGAAGTCTGCTGCCCTCCTGGGGCCCAGGTATGGGATCTCAGCCCCCTGATTATTACCCACTACTGCTTGTCCAGATTGGCAGTGATGATGTTGACACAAAGGGTACAGGGTCACTAAAAAGGACATCAGGGCTCTGGATTGGTTGGTTGGTTGGTTGGTTGGTGGGGCAGGAGCACAGGTGTGGCTCTGTTAGTTCCTTCAGGAGCAGGGATGAATGATAAAAGGAATAGGAAAACCCACATTACCAATGAGTAGCTTAAGGGCTGGTTCCATCAAAGGAATTTTGGTTTTTCTACCATGGGCAATTTTTACAGCACCAGGCCTGCTTGAGTCAGATGGGCTCCACCTGTCTAACAAGGGCAAAAAGGATTCCAGCCCATGAGTTGGCAGGGCTGGCTGCGAAGGCTTTAAACCAGGTGTGAAGGGGGAAGGGGATGAAACCAGGCACTCCAGAGATGAGCCCAAGGGTGGTAAGCCGAAGTCAGGGGTGAAATCAGCAGCCCAGCTGAAGTGCACGTACACTGATGCACACAGTGACAAGGAGCAGCAGGAAGCCATGGCACAGCAGGAAAACGATGACATTTTCACCATCACAGAAATGTGGAGGGATGACTTGCAGGACTGGAGCACTGCACTGGACAGCTACAAGCTCTTCACAAGAGACTGGAGAGGGAGAAGACTTGGAGGGATGGCTGTATATGTCAGGGAAGCTCTGGACCATGGAACTTGAGATTAATGACAAGATCAAGTGCCATGGGTAAGAATCAGGGAAAGGCCCACAAGGCTGACATCCTGGTGGGAGTCTCTTATGGAATCTCCTCATCCAACCAGGATGAGGAGATTATTGTATAAGCAGCTGGAGGATGTTTCAAGATGACCAGCTCTTGCTCTTGTAGGAGATTTAACCTGCCAGACATCTGCTGGGAGCTCAACACTGTGGAAAAGAGACAGTCTAGGAGGTTCTTGGAGTGTATGGAGGGGAGCTTCTTGTCACAGCTGGTGACTGAGCCTGACAGGGGTGGGGCTGTGCTAGACCTGCTGTTTGCAAATGGAGAGGAGCTGGTGGGAGACGTGGTGGTCAGAGGCCTCTGGGGCACAGTGACAATGAAATAACAGAATTCTTAATATTTGATGAAACAAGGATATTGAAACTTGAATAAAACTTCTACACTAGTCTTCCAGAGGGTGGGATTCAGCATGCTGTTTTGGAGTGTACCTTGGGAAACAGCCCTCAAAAGCAAAGGGATCCAGGAAAGTGGACATACTTCAAGAAAGAAATCTTGAAGACACAGGAGCAGGCTGTCCCTATGTGACAAAATATGAGCCAGTAGGGACTGGGACGGGCTGCCTGGGGAGGCGGTGGAATCACCACCTGTCATGGAGTTACTTCACCTTTAAGAAAAGTTGAAGTTTCTGGGAACTGCCTGGAGTCTTTTCTCCTGACCAATTATCGGTCATTGCTGAGAACTGACAGCAGTTTAGGCCATTGAAAGGTGGGATCAACTTGTGAACCCTACCTTAAAGTGTAAAACCAGAGCTCCCTTGGTTCTCTTTGTTTCCTGGCTGTGAAGAGTGGCAGAGCTCCGGGCCTCCCATTCCCAGCCCAGGCCATGTGGTCGGGCGGGGACTGGGCTGGGCCTGCCGCATCTCCCGGCTGGGAGATGAGGGCCCTGCGGAAGGTTTTCCCCGGGCTCAGGCCGGGCCGAGCCGAGTCAATCTCTGGCTCGGCTGCAGGTTTTTGCTGTAACTAAATTCACTAGAAACTGCTGAGTGAAGAAGGAGAGAGAGACTCTGGACCTGCAGCGGGCTGGGGCGGCGACTACACTCTCCAGAGCAGCCATGAGGAACTCTCCATTGCAGACGGCTCCAGTTCCTGCACCGGCCAAGGCCACAGAACTACCTACAACAGCCTGGGCAAGATTTTAACTCTTTCACTACCCAGATGAGGCTTGTGGATTAATCTTTAATCCAGAGAGGAAAAAAAGAGAGTGATCAACCTGAAAAGAGACTTTATAAACTACCAGTGACAGGAAAGAAAAAAAAAGCTTCAGAAAAGGTAGAGAATTAAGAAGATGCTTTAATTTAGCTGAAATATCTGTCTGTTAAAACTATGGAGATGGACAATGAAGTCCTGAAAAGAACTCCTTTAATTCATGGTAAGTATCTAGGGAGGAATAAAGTGTTCAAAGTGTAAACTTGAGTAATTATGGTATAGTGAAGTGCTGGGAGATTTGAAGCCTTGAGAGGCAATGAGAAAACTGTGGTCTAGTGAAGCTCACAGAAACAGATGAAGACTTCTTTGCCTTTGAATACTCATCCTTAAAAATGCTATCCCTAGACCCATGGCCCAAACACACCTCAGAGTGATGTGAAAATGGGAGGGGTGGGCTCTTTTTCACCAAAGACTGGTGAAAAGACTGTAGCAAGAATTGGGACTGTTTTAACCACCAAAGTTCCAAAGTTGTTGTCTCTGTTGTCATGTGAAGAAGGGAATAGTGGGTAGATAGGGGATGAAAAGGTTTTTCTGGAAATTTATTCTGGTGTTCTTATTATTGTAGTTTGTCAATAAACTTTGTTTATTCCTTTTAAGTTTTATGCCTGTTTTGCTCTTGTTCTAATCCATATCTCACAGCAAGAAATAAGTAATTTTCTTAGTTATTGGTTTTAAACCACGACACCACCCTTGGAGGTGTTTAAGAAAAGACTGGATGTGGCACTCAGTGCCATGGTCTAGTTGATAAGGTGGTGTTAGATCTTAGGTTGGACTCAATGATCTCAAAAATCTTTTCCAACCTAGTTGATTCTGTGATATTTCTATGCTTGATATTTTTTTTACAGTGGCAAAATTTGTCAGTGTGCAAATACCAGACAGGATGGCACCTTTAGTTAACATTCATTCAATATTCCACTAAATAAAAAGATTGCCATCAGCTACCAAAAATGTTAATAATCAATCAGTTTTACTGGTCACCAGTTATTATTAGTGAGAAAATTGTCATAAATGAACTGACCTGAAATGCAGATGAATCCAGAAGAAAAAAAAGCCTCATTGTATGAAGACAAATTATCTGTTTGGGCATGAACTGCATAAATAGACATATGAGAACAGGAGCATTCCACATAATCTGATGTGTCATCAACCACTTTGCAGAACCCACTATCAGACAGCCAGCTGCAAAACAACAATTTCACAAAGTTGGAAATGGACTTGTGTAATTCACATGGTAAGCAGACTTAAAAAAAATTTGCTGTATTCCTGGAATATTAACTTCCCTAAACTGTTGCAGAATTTTTTTCATCATCTTTCAATCTTTCATATGCAGTGTCCAGAATACCACATTTACATGAGATTAAACTGTTGCTCTTTTATGGTTTTTGGTTGTTTTTTAATCTTTGTAAATATATTAAAAATAACCTTGTTTTCATTAGCGAATTTTTGTGGCCATGTTTTTAAAATTTCTGCTAGATTTCTAAGTCTGTCTGGCTTTTCAAACAGTTTGTTACTTAACTTACTTACTTGTTACTTAACTTTCCTCAATACCTTACCCTGTTATTGAGAACATTTTACACTGTTCTTTGTTGGTTTGAAATTAATATTCAGGGGTTTTTTTTTGGGGGGGGGGTTGTTTTGTTTTGTTTTTTTCTGGTTTTTGTTGGTTTTTGGTTGTTATTTTTTATTTTGGTTTTTTTTGTTGTTGTTTTGTTGTTTTGGGGGTTTTTTTCAGTATTGCTGAAGTGGTTTGGAAAAAGGATAAGGCATACCACAGGTGAAATCATTAGCCATTTCTACTGGAAATTGTGCCTAGATAAAAGGAGAGCATACAGGTAAACTGCAGTGCATCTCCTCCTTAAGAGAAACAGTTTGTATCAACAGCAGGCTGATATCATCTAGTTGCTCTAATGAAATGGAATCTAAACCAACTAGACTTCAAAAGGAAACAGAACATAATTATCTCCAAATCATTAACACATTCATTGATGCAATTCTGGGATTTATCGACTGTCACTGTAACTTAATGCATCATTATACAATCTAAATGATATTTTAATGAAAAAAGGGGAGAAGTCTGAGAAATATCTGAGCTAGAATAACTACTCATTTTATTATAAGAAAAGTTTTATGTACCGTTAAAATGGCCAGAAAAATTAAGGAAAAAAAACATGAAATGGATCTATTTTATACTTACAAATTATTTTATTGGACCTATCTCATTTTACACAAATATACGGATTCCTGCTAGAAAATGGAAAACTAAACACAATAATAAAATAACCTTTCAGCAGCTTGATTCCAAAGAAGACACAGAGACTTCTGTGGAACAATCCGACTTCCTTCAGCATAAATACGATAAATGACTTCATTGTTATCTTTCAAAGGTTGTGAACTCCGACCCTTCAAGCTCATTGAAAAAACCTGAAAAACCATGTATAATGTAAAGATATATTTAATATTAAGATTCAACACAGTGCTTGTTTTAATTGGAGAGGACCATAAACATGTTCATATTATATTAAATACATTTATTATGTTTTAAGTAATATCTAGATTAAAACAAATTCTCGGAAAAGAAAAATGAATTATATTCAAACCTTGTTCTTCAGGGCAAGCTCTTTATCTCTAGTAAGGAACCACTGCTGGCTGCTGTATTCTGTGAACTGCACGGATTCACAGTTCTCCTCCTGGGAAGATGATAATACTACAGACACCTCTAGTAGATGTTCAGGTACTTGAATGGAATCCCCATCTTTTCCATTAAATTTATGTCCATTTATTTGCTGAGGAAACCAGCTGTGAGCCATTATTGCAATATATGGGCAGCTGTCAAGGATATTTTTGCCTCTGTGGAAATGGAAAAGCAATAGGGCTGGTAAGTGGGACCAAGCTTCACTATTCACCGCATAATGACTCTAAAAGGTATTTGTGATTTGTTCTACTTTATTAATTCATCATTTTTAGGCTTGTGATATTTAATTGGCACACTGTTTCAGCTTCTGTGCGAAAAAAAATTTTTTACATATTTCAGCTTCTCCATTTCCTTGCTGGGATTAGCTCCTTATGATCTGCAACTAAATCCTATCCATAGTAAACTAAGTTGTCAAAACACTCATCTTTACAACTTGATGTAGAACTGAGTCTAAAAAACAGGCAAGGCATTCAATGGATGATGTTGCTTTGGTTTGGTGGTTTTTGTTGTTTTTTTTTTCCCCAACAGATGATGCAAAAAACACTTGGAATAAAGAAATTAAACTTTTAAGTTCTAAACACTGAACACGCATCCCACCACAGCTGCTTAATGGATCCTCAGTGGGAGAAACACAGTGTTTAAAACCATCTGTCTCATAAAAAAGTATAATCTCTTTCTTCAGTCACCTATTTCCCCTGCCCATTAAGCCTGATGAGGGTATTATGCCCTTGGAGACAAAACTAGCAATTTGAAACTATGAGTAGCTTTAAAAATTTTAAAACAATGTTCAAGTGAGCAAAACCAAGAACATAAAAATTCCAAAATACCAGTAGAAATTTTTTGGTTCTAATCTTCATCTAAGGCTTAGAACACAGCTCTGCATCATACAATTACATATTATTTTCTCAGCAAGAACAATGAATCTTTTTCCAGCCAATATTTGAGCTAAAGATGGGTCAATACATGATCTCCTGACTCATGTTCCCACATATACCCCCTACAAAAGTAAGTTATGTGTGACACCCAATCTTACAAAGGACAATATATTGGCACTATGACACAGTGCTTTGTAAGACCATGACAACATGATCCAATTCACATATGGGTAACATACTAGATAGAAGACAAGTCCCTTTACTGAAAATACAATTTACATTTTCTGTATTGGTAAATTGTCATGTATTTGCAAAATATATTATGAATTCAAGCTTACTAACCTTTCTCCTGGTGATCCACACTTTATCCCAGTCAACAGAGAAAAAGCAAACTTTTCAGTCACCTCAGCAAGCAGGCTGTATCCTTGTGTGTCTTCACGTTTTGGGCTAGCCAGAGCACAGAGTATCTCATAGAAAAGACTCCTGCTTTTATCAGTGAGTAACAGTTTTTCACCTACACCTGTAACCTAATGAGAGGGGAAGAAACCAAGCAACATTTTACACAAAGGAATCTGCATGTAACACTTCCTTATTGTCAATGGTCTAATGATACCTTTACTGTGATTCCAATATTCAGTCTGAAAGTTCAGAATATTTTTCCCAGCTCCTGATCACTGCTTCTAAGGCATAAGACACAGTCTGTCAAAACTACATAAAGACATGCTTACTAGGTCATTTGATAATTAAAGAAAGGATGTGGCATTTTTCATTCTTCCGCTAACCAAAGGCTGCTGAGTCCTGAGAATTTTTAAAATTATTTTCTCTGTTTTCTGTGTGGCAACAATCAAAAATTAATGGATACTGTTATATTTATAATCTAGGTATTTAGAAACTTTCCAGCTTCTGTACATTATTCCAAGAGTCCAGAAGAGACAGAATACCGTAAAACTAGTTCATAATTTACATATAGCTTAGTGCAATAAAGCACTCAGCTACCCTGACAGCCCAGTTCAATAAGCTACTGGAGGAAAAAAGACTGATGCTTGTTTAAGACTACAGCAGACTCCAGCTGGTAAGATTTGTTTGTGTGTTGACTGCAGTCTGCTGTAAAGATATGAGCAGGGGTTGTGCCAGGCCTAAAAAAAACAAAGGTGTGACCTGAGAGTCAAGAAAAACATAATTAAAAAAAATAGTCAAGAAAACATAATAGGCTCTACACAGCATCAAACAACAGCACCAAAGGGAAAATTGAACAGTAGAAAATCTTGAGCTACAGGTATATATGAAAAATATACTGGTTGCTCATTTCAACCTATTTGATTTCTGATATCTTGCCACTGTCCTACTTAGTAGCAAAATCTTCCTTGATTGTGGGACTTGACAATTTCCACTTTTACATTTGCAGTCGGTGCTTCCGAGTCGCTGCTGTGGATGTGATCTGCCTTATTTTAAATATTTATATCTATATATATATATGTGTGTGTGTGTGTGTTGTTGCATTATTATACTCTAATTAATGTTATTAGTCATTTAAGAAAGAACAGGAAGTGTTTACCTTATCTATTATATGCACCACAGCAGTAAGCTGCTCTTCTGTAGTTTCTGTAGCCACTTTGACATTCAGATTCTGAAGGATTTTGTGTAAAATGGTGTCATCAAGAGGCTGATGCAGTTGATCAATCAGTCCCCAAACTGGCAAGGAGTCCAAATCTGAGACAATGGTGATGTTAGAAATACCATACACATCATCTACCCTGGCACCACCTGTGGGATTAGAAAGTACAACCTGGAAACGTTTAGGAAATGGGTTTAAAGATCCTGTCTTTGGAGTCAGGGTCACATCCAGGAATGCATTTCTCTGTCCGTGTTCAAAAGTCAATAAACCATTCGATCTGACAAAATCTTGTCCTGCCACAGCTGGAGATATGAAGGTCCGTCCCATAGGTTCAGGTTTTTGTAGCTCCTTAAAAAAAAACAAAAGAATTTTAGGTAGCATTATGATAGACATAATTGTTCAAAATCACCTGCTATAAACACATTTTAAATGGGTAAAAACAAAACGTATTAAAAAGAAGTCATCTTTCAAAAAGCAGTTATGAGTAATGAAACAATTACATTTAAAATAATTATCTCTCTGAATTAGTAATCCATCAAACCTAGAAGAAGAATTATATATATTGTCACTAGTAAACAGGGTCCCACTCTTTCCTGAACAAAAACCATGAAACTTTTCTGTGTGAGTAAATACTACAGAAATGTTAGCACATATGTGAACTCTAGAAGGGTTGATGTCAAGACCATGACTGCAGCACAAAGTCCCTCACTTTATTGTAAAGAAAAGCATTACACATATATAGAAAACTAAATAAAATCAAAGCAAAGATTTTGGAAATCTGTTTCCAAATTAATATCAATTCATGGTATTCTAGTCGCAGAATACATACTTAAAAGATAAATAATCCATTTAAAACAAAGGCAGAGCAAGTACCATAAAATACACATGCAAGGTGGATAGATAAATCTATCTACTAATGCTACATGACCTTATTTCCTTGGGAAGCAACATTATTTTTACCTTCCATGAGGTTTGCAGTTACTGTTTCATTCTTCAAAGTCCTGTTCTTTTTGTCTCATGTATAACCTTGGGTAATATAATAAACTTTCTTTAAGAACCTAACTTTCTGAGCTATATTATCTTTCAAAAGTACATATTAATTTAATAAGTGAATCTTGTACACCGACTGCTAAGAAAAGGCCTCCTATTGAATAAAATGAGGATTTTCATTTGTGAAATACTAGACCCCATTTGGAAATATTTAGCTTTTATTGGTAGAGCTTATTTATGGAATGAGTCAGATATTTTCTGAGTTCACTGGAGAACCTGCTAAGTCAATGCAACATATAACTGCTCAAAATTGCACTAGACATGATCACTTCACCTGTGAAAATTCCAAGGGGAAGTTTCCTTCTGTTTATCCCTTCACTAGGGATAAACAGAGAGAACTAGGAAATGGAAATAAGCAGTAATAAAAGCACTAGTAACAAAATCAACATCAAAGAAACCTTTGTAGGGATGAGAGAAACATCAGTTTCCAGTTACTGCCTTCCTGTCTTCTGTGCCCTCTTATTTTAAAGCTACTAATAATACAAATACTTAAGTAATTGGCCATCCTAAAAAATGAAAAATGTCCAAAGGTTGGTTATAAATATTACAAATGGATAAGAGATTGCCCACTATATTTTAGCTTAAATATACACTGGGCAGTAGCAATTTATTTTCCATTTAATAGCTAAATTATAGTGAATTCTTAGGTTGAATAAATGTGAAAATTTGTTACCACACAATCTAATTGAAACACTGGCCAACTACAATATAATAAATGCATGGCAACACCACGTAAATCTATGTTGTTAAAACAGACATGCATTCAATATAACAATAGAATGCAGGACCTTTTATTATAAATGGTAAGATTATAATAACTCATCCTCAAAAGAATGATTTTAGCCATAAAATCATAAATATTCAAAGCAGACGAGGCCAAGTACTATTCCAATATGATGGTAAATTTGAAAGAATGTCTTGTAGCCTGCGCCTTGATGCTGGATTTACAGACACTAAGGAAGTGGTGGAGAGAAACATCATCAGCTGCAATAATAATGAGTGAGGTATGCATCTAAAAGAAGAAAGTGTCAACAGCTGTAAGAGTCTTGTGCTAAAAACATAAACATCTCAAAAATGAGTATGGATGATAAAATTTACTTTAACACATGCTATTTTTGATAAGAACAATTTTTTTTATTTAGTACTCCAAGAATATTGAATAAAATTTGATTAAATTTCTCTTTTCCTAAGTATGATCTGGTAAAACAAATTTGTGCCCTAACAGAGCAAGTGTCCTCATGTCTGGATGTTGTATACATATGCATCAGGATAAAACCTTAATTACAGGTGAAAAAGCCTCAAAAGTTGAAGGCTCATAAGAGCCTTAGAACAAAGTAAGAAATATATTAGATGCCTGGCTGACCATAATCTTTGACTCCGCTGCTAAAAAAAAAAAAAGCTAAATAAATACTGCTAAAAAAAACATTCTCGACAATGCAATGAGAAAAAGGTCTTTTAATAGTGGAAAACCAAAGAAGCTCAGCCCAGGAAATGTTTGACTGTTTCCTGAAAAAAATGTTAACCACAGTCATATTTACTTTAAAGAATGACCAATTATTTAATTATTAAATGAAACATAAAATCTGTGATTCTACAAAATGTTTGGCTTGAAAAAAATCTTAAAGACTGACTATCCAGTTTCAAAGCCCCTGCAGTGAAGAGGGAAAACTTTCACCAGATCAGTGGCTCAGAGCTCCATTGAACCTGGCCTTGAACACCTCCAGGGATGTGGAATCCACAACCTTCTCTTCCCAGAGCCTCACTACTCTCACAGTAAGGAATTTCTTCCTGATATCTAATCTAAACCTTCTGTCTTTCAGCTTTAAGCCATTCCTTCATGTCTTGTCACTACATGCCCTTGCCAAAAGTCCCTCTCCAACTTTTGGACAGGTTTCCTTTAGGTGCTGCAAAGCTGCAATGGGATCAGCCCAAAGCCGCCTATTCTCCTGGCTGAACAATCCCAATTCTCTCAGCATTTCCTCAGAGCAGAGGTTCTCCATCCCTCTGATGAACTGAGTGGCCTCCTCTGGTCTTGCCACAACAGCTCCATGTCCTTCCTGTGCTGAGGACCCCAGGGCTGGAGCCAGCTCTGCACAAGCACACTCGCCAGAAAGGCACAGAGGGTCTGACCCCCCTCCCTCCCCTGCTGCCCATGGTGTGACTTTCTTTTTTCTTGCCTCCTCTGGGCTGTATTTTCTGTATATATTACTTTTCTCTAGTCTCTCAGCCTCCTTTGGGCTGAATTCCCTTGGGATCCTCCCTCGTGGGGAGTCCCACTTATCTCAGTCCTTATTATTCAAAGAAAACTCCCGGGCTCATTAGAATCTGGTTTCTCGTGTTTATTGAAGGATCCTTACAAAAACTTGGCAGGTCTATCCAGACTGACTGCACAAGCTTAAATCACCACAGCCTGGCTCATCTTGTTCTAATGATACAAAATGGCCCCGAACCACGCGGTCTTTTCATCTTTATACTAACTTTTATCCTATTAGCTACAAACACGTGTATTGTTATTATATCTCAACAAATAAGTTTTCTATATTCACTCGCGTAATTAAAAGTGCAACTAACTCTAAGCCAATCATATTTTGTGCTTCTATAAACTGCAGAAGCATGGAGAAGAAGGAAGAAGAAGGATTAAAAACTACACCCTTTTTCCTCCATCTTTACTCCACGTGTGCAACCCCTTTAAAATCTATACTTTCACCTCTGTGTTAAAAGAAACATTTTTCTACTCTCTATTTAATTTCTTACAAATTCTGGCTTGCTCAGGGATATTTGGAAGTCTTTTTATCAATATTATATGTGATTGATGTATTTTTTAAGGAATTATATAGACAGAGAAATATCCCTGCATTTCTAGACTCCTACACACAGGGCTTTGGATGCAGCCCAGGACACGTTTGGCTTTCTGGGATGGGAGATCCCATGGCTGGCCCATGTCCAGCCCCTCACCAGCACCCCTGTGTCCTTGGGGGCAGGGCAGCTCTCGATCTGTTCATCCCCAGCCTGCACTGGGGTGCTCTGACCCAGGTGCAGCACCTTGCACTTGGTCTTGTTAAACCTCATGAGATTCCCAGGGGCGACTTGTTGAGCCTCTCCTGGTGCCTCTGGATGGCATCCCATCCTTCAGGAGTGTCAACTGCACCCCTCAGCTTGGTGTCATCTGCAAATTTGCTAAGGGTGCACCCAATCCCTTCATCTACACTGTAAATGAAGACAGTAAATACCACTGTAAATATCCAGCACAGATACGCGAGGGACACCACTTGTCACTGGTGTCCACCAGGACTCTGAACCACTGACTACAGCCCTCTGGTGGTCACCATCCAACCACTTTGCTATCCATCAAACAACAGTCCATCCAAATCCAACATTAAATCCTTTCCAATTTAGAGAGAAGGATGTTTTTGGGGATTGTCAAGGCCTTACAGAATTTCAGATAAATGACACCTGTAGCCTTTCCCTTGTACACTGATGTAATCCCCCATCATAGAAGCCCACTAGTTTGGTCAGGCAGGACTTGCTCTTGGTGAAGCTGTGCTGGCTCTCAGCAATCTCCTCCCTGTCCTCCACGTGCCTTAGGAGACCTCCTGGGAGGATTTGTTCCATGATCTTCCCAGACAGAAAGGTGAGGCTGACTGGCTGGGAGATCCCAGGGCCTTCTCTCTACCCTTCCCTTTTTTAAGCTGGGTATAGTAACACCCCTTTTCCAGTTATCAGGGATTTCACCTGATTGTCAAGACTTTTCAAATAACAAGTCAAGAACATCAGCCAATTCCCTCAGGACTCTGGGATGCACCACTTTAGATCCCATAGAGTTGTGTACATTCAGTTTTGTCAGGTGCTCATGAACCTGATTTTCCCACACAGTGGGAGACACTTGCTCCCCCATCCTACTGTCCATCAGCTTCAGTGGTGTAGGAAAAAAAGGTTGTCAGTGAAGACTGGCAGAAAAGTTGTTGAGTCCATTAACCTTTTGTTGCTACCAGTTTTCCAGCATTCTTTATTGGGGGAAATACATTCTTTGACCTTCCCTTTCTGGTTAACATACCTCTAGAAGCCCTTCCTGGTTTTTTTTGTGTCACCTTGCCAGGTTCACTTCCAGCTTCACCTTGGCTTTCCTTACACATTCACACTCCATCTCTATTCTCTTCCCAGCTCACCTGTCCTTGCTTCAATTGCTTGGGCATTTGCTTCTTTCTCTTTAGTTTGACCAGCGAGTTCTGACTCAGCAACGCCAGTCTCCTGCCTTCATTGCCTGATTTCTTGCTCTTGGGCATTGCTAGTTCATGTCTTCTATGAAAGACCCTCTTAAAGATCTGTCAGCTGAGGGCACTTTCCCAGGGGAATCCCCTGACTACTCTTCCCTGAAGAGCTGGAAGTCTGGTTCCCTAAAGGTCAGTAAAAGATATAAAATAAATTAAATAATAATGTCTTACCTGCATACTGTAGCTAACCATTGTAGTTACTGATGTACCAGAGTCTCTAAGAACTTGAAGACTGATTAAAGCTGTCTTCTTATAAGCCACAGCAAATCGAGATCCCACAGCAAAATACACTAAACCATGAGGAGCATCACTTTCCAGGACAGTTATAAAAGCAAATCTGGCACTGTTGTTCAAAGCAGCTCCTGAGCTTACAGCATACAGCTCAACAAAAATATAAGTTTCAAATTCTGGTACCTGTAAGTGAAGGATGATTTTCATATTGTTGTAAGATCTATTAATAACTTTCAGCTTTAAAAAAATGTTTATATATTATGTTGCACACACAGTGGATCACCTTAATAACACTTCCCACAAGCATGCTTCCAGAAATGTACACTAAGTACAGTAAAATATATCCTAAAAACAATACTGCAATGGGCTTCACTCTGTCAGGCATAATAATTAAATCCCAGATTTTCACATGGAACTTACTGCATAAAGTAGTTATTTAAACAGCTATTTTAATAGCAGGCATTGTGGCTGCAAATTTGACATAAATGACAGTAAACTCTCCAAGACTGCCATATTCCAGATTATGGATTTACATAGATGTACAGTTTATGAAGAATTTGCTCTTTCTTTTTACCTTAAAAAAAGGCTTGTACCTACCTACGCACTTTTGGAAAACCTGCACAGAATTAAATATGCAATTTTGAAAATGCAATTAATTTACATAGTAACTCTCCTGTATTCAAGTACTGAACTCAGTTAAAATTCTGAAAAACATTTTATATACAACACTAATATGTTTATGCATGTTTTACAAGAAATGAAAACTCAGAAGATTTGCACACTTAACTGAATTTATTGAAAATCTCAGAGCTTAGGCAATACCATTTGATAGAGTTTGTGGTCAGAATTGTGGCCAGAGTAGAGCAGGGTGACAACACGTAAGAGGAACAACTCTGCAGACACTAAGGTCTGTGGAGAAGGGGGAGAAGGTGCTCCAGGTACCCAAGCTGGGATTCTTCTGCAGCCCATGGTGCAGGCCATGGTGAAGCAGCTGTGTCCCTGCAGCCCATGGAGATCCATGGGGATCCAGAGATCCACCTGCAGCTGATGGAGAAGGCCCATACTGGAGCAGGGGGATGCCTGAGAGGAGGTTATGACCCCATGGGTAGCCCACACTTGAGCAGGTTGCCAGCAGGGATCTGCAGACCCATGCAGAAAGGAGCTCACGCTGGAACAGGGACTTTTGCTGGCAGGACTTGTGACTGTGTGGGGCACCCACAGTGGAGCAGCCTGTCCTTGAAGGACTGCACCCTATGGAAGGATGACCATGCTTATGTTCTCCAGTTTCTGGAGAATTGCTGCCTGTGGGATGGACTCATGCTGAAGAAGTTTCCCGTTGGAGGGACCCCATGGTGAAGCAGGGGAAAGACTCTTCCTCCTCCTGAGCAGCAGCAGGAACAATATGTGATGAAATTTCATTATTATGAAAATACCCCATTTCACAAATCTGTTTGTTGCTGGAGAGGAAGGAGTAGAGCTGGAAGGAGGAGGGGAGGGTGGAAGGTGTTTTAAGGTCTTAGTTTACTTCTCATTATCCTGCTCTGATTTTATTAGCAAAAAATTCAATTAATATCTCTAATTTGAGCCTATTTTGCCCATGATGATGTTTGGTGAATGATCTTTCCCGGTCCTTGTCTCAACTCATGAACCCTTTGTTATTTTCTCTCTCCTGCTCAACTGCAGAGTGGAGTGATAGAAAAGCTTTGGTAGGTGCTTGGTATTCAGCTAGGGTCAACCCACTACATGAAAAAGCTTTGTGTTTCAGCTCTGAATTCTTGGAAATCCTACTTTAATTCTAGGATTTTTAGCTAATAAAGTCAATACTGCTGATGAAGTAAAACTTACAAAAGCGAGAATGTATCCTACAAAAATGTAAAGTATTAATTTAATATATTTTTTACTTCATCATTTTTTTACATATTTACTGCTAATCTACAAGCTAACTTATGAAAGAAGAATTGGAAGAATAATTAGGAAATATTTGGAGGGATAAACAGCATATGTTTTCAATTGTTAAGTAGTCCTCTAAATGAAATTTTCTTGAGTAATGATAGGTGCAATCATACTGGAACGAATGGGGAGCTTCAGCCTTCTGTTAGCACTTGCTAGAATGGCACAGGCTTGTGCTTCATGTGGCACATCTGCATGTGTCTGCAGCTTCTGCACTGCTGTCATTAAATACTGATATCACTTCTTTGGTCTAAAGAAGTTCATAACCTCGGTTTACTCAGCAGGGCATCCTGTGTCCTATACACCTATTCATTTGCTCTGTAATGTAAAGATAACATCTGAAGAAGGAGAAGGAAAATGGCCCTCTTAGTGAACTAAGGGAATGCATCCTGTTTCCTAAACAGGAAATCCCTATTTCCCACATACGGCATCTTGCAATATTTTCTAGAACTGAGTCAGAAAAACCATGGAAATCTTCCCATCTAGTGTTTTTCCACTGCCTAGACTTTGGCTTTGCCTCTAGCCTGTGTGCTAGGATAATTTCTTAGAAAATTTAAAACTCTCCAACTTTAAAAGAATGGCAAACATTAATCCTTCCTTTCTTAAGGGATTACTCTAACCATTAGGTATTCACACTAAAATATTTTTTCCTTCTCTTTTCAATAAACATGACTGAACACTGTGTTATCAGATGTGTTAATACAATCATGTCTGTAATTTAGCTGGGTCTCGCAAGGCTGTTAGACTTAGACAAATGCAATTTAGTGGATGATGGCTCCTAAATTGAACTTCAGTATTCGCAAGGTGGATGTGAACAGATCTTTAGACACTAGGAGATTGTTACACAGTTTTATGAGCTTTCACAGATCACTGTGCTAGATTTAGGAATTTAAAATTACACACAAGTTAGACTTGAAGGTTTTTTTTGTGCAATGAAATATTACTTATAAAATGTTTTCCATAAACCACCCTAAGAAATGCTTTGATAGATGAAAAACTTATTGTGTGAAGGATAAGAGTATATGACCAAATATTTCACTGAAACAACTCCATTCTTTTTTATTACTGTTTTATAAAATCTAAGATCTGCAATTTACTCTTCAAACTAAATACTTATTTCCTTCTTAAATTTTTACCAGTCACAGTGGATGCAGTACAAGACTATAAATAAACATGTTCAAGAGAAGGCAAGCAGATATCAAGTTACTATTCTCAACCTAAGTATCATTTCCTGTAGACCAGAGTTTTTTTCATCTTGACAAATTGCAATTCAATGCTGTAGATAAATGAGCAATACTTACTTACCTGATCAGGTTTTATTTCAATGGAAATGTTGCACGTTGTTTGACCTGCCATGCAGGTCGTGGCTCCCAGCACAGATACAAGCTCATTCTCCAAGTTCACACCATCCTTCAGAAGGACAACAGCTGTTTTATTAAAGGTCACACGCCAGAAGACCATCACATCTTCAAAAGCCCTATAAGCAAAAGAGAAGAATATGCATGTATTGAAGGAAAGAACAGATTCAGGAAACATAAGCCACAGACATATCATACACTTAATGTTGTTATTCAGAACTTATCAATAGGGAATCAACAGCTTTACAATGAAAAAAATAGTTGGTTTTTTTACATTTCTTCATCTAATATCTATTTAGATGATAAAAAAAAAAGGTAACAGAAGAAGAAAATAAAAAAATTGTGGGAACCCAGATGCTTCTTTATTTTTGTTTCAGGTAACATACAATTATCTGAATAAGAGACAGTTCTGCTTGGAAAGCGGGGATGTGCCCAAATACTTTCATAAATATTATAGTAACCATTGGCCTGGAAAGCCAGGTAGAATTTGTCATTCCTGTAAGTGTAGGGTTACCATACTTGAGCATATTTGTTTAAAGTACACATAAATGTAATATATATATATATATACACTTATATATATATATACACATATATACATATATATATATGCCAATTTGAAAAAAAGTGAAGACATAAGCATACTGACACATAACGCCTTAACTGCTCCTTGCAGTATTCATAGCTACTTACATTATACAGAGGTGAGAGGTGAGAATTGGAATTACACCTTTAGCAGTGCAAATACTTTACCTTAAGCAGAACCTTCACACTTGCTAACCTACAGTATAGAATGCTAAGCATTTGAGTTTTTCCTGTTTCTGCTTTTTACCAGTAAAGTGACAGACCTAATTATATTCACAACTTAAATGCCCTGTGGCCAAAATCTGTGAAGCTATTAAATGAGAGACTTGTTAAAAAGCTCTGTGATGAAAACCTCTTCCACTAACAGTAGCTCCTATGATTCAAGACAACATATTACAGAGTGATTACAGAGTGTGGGAAGAGCATTGGAATCAGCTGTTGCCTGCACCTGTTTGGTTGCCGTGCGACAGTCAGCAGCACCTCTCTGTTTTCTGAGTCTTCATCAAGTATCAGGCCACTTTGTACTTCTGGAATGAATCCCAAAATACCATTCTGGAGATCGCTTCCTGTGTAGGAAATAGTCCATGAAAGTATTAAGCAAGAAAGTTAAGCTGAGAGTAAATTATAATTTTAATATTAACAACTGCTAAAAATGCAGTCAGGTATGTCAAAGCATGCTGCTCAATTCTCATAATATTTGCATTCTTAATTTACACTCTAGAATTTCAAATTTAGAATACAGCATTTCTAAATTTTAGTTTTAACTATAGAGTAGTAACAACTATTTTTGAAAGCAAATTCCTTATGAGAGTCTTGGCACCATTTTTGCATGTAAGCTTGTATTTTCAGCAGCATTCAACAAACTGACTGAACTCTGTGTGTCTTGACTTCAAGAGACTAGGTGTTACAGTAATCTCCAGAATAATCTCAAAAGCCTTGCCTATAATGCCTTTATGAGACAATCCCTCCAGCTATGTTTATCATAAATCTTAAAACATTCTCTGTGGACAGAAATGGGCCTCAACATATAAAGAAGGTAATGTGATAAAGATGGGATTCCAGTGACATAACTTAAGCTTTCTTATTCATCCTACCCATGATGTGGTTGAACCCATCCATTTTCACAGATTATTACATCGACTTTTCTCTTGCATCTTTAATTCTGTGTGTGGAACTAATGAGCTACAAGACATTTTTCTCAGGGAAATACAAGTATCTTCAGAAAAACAGCAGTGGAAGATAAAAATTCCCAGTGTTAATGAGGGGAAACTAATGTCTTACAGTGCTCAATAAAATCATGCTTCTAAAGGATTTCTCCTTGCAGGTAGTGATGGCTTTACTCTGGAATTGAAAAGGCAATCTACTTCCACCCCAGAGCTTACTAGTAGTCAATATATATATTAAGATGAACAGAAACTGTGTTTTTGCTCATGTGCTTGTACAAATATTTAACCTGTGGTGTTTATCTATACACTTAAATGCAGGTGCATGCTTTGACCCTTCTCCTTAATCTATTGTCTCATGTTCCAACTTTATGGACACTTCGTACTGTGGGTGTAGCTCTAGAGCACATTAACACACTTCTGAGGTGTTAATACAATGAATACATGAATTCCAACCTGTGTCTATACACATACTTCTGCAGTGAACGTGCATATCTGGGGAACTGGTTCGCTAGAACCCGTTCCTGTGTAAATTTCTGTGTAAATTACCATTTCTGTGGTAAATTCTAGAGACAATGCACATGAAGAGAATGTGTTTCCTATTATCTGGTTTTGTATATGATCTTGATTACTTCCTACACTCATCCAGCAGCACAGTTTAATCCTAGTTCTCAATACCCATACTGATTCCTTAAGCCTACCTAAATACACAAAACTCCCAGTAATGTTGTACCTTGCTTTCTTGATTAGCCTAAACTGAGTTAGTCTAAAATTTGTTCCAATGCCCAGCTTCTTTCTAAAACTTAATCTATGTTGCAGGTTGGACTGGTATCTATTCAGTTGGTCTGACAGATATCTAAAAGATAGAGGAAACTGGAGTTCTGACATCACTTTCTCACAGTAGCACAATGACTGAAAGAAAAACTCTTCCTTGGTGTCCTTGTCTTCCATCCCCAGAAGCAGAGCATGACTACCCTGCAGATATGAACAGCATAGTAGCAAAGAATGAAAACAGAAACTGTTTTTTATACTTTGTACCTTTGTAAAATCACTGAACTTAAAAATACAAAGTATAAGAAATACATGTGACAGAATGCCAACTTAATTCGGGTTAAAAGGGCCCTTTAAGTCTTTAGTCCAAAACCCTTCTCAAAGCTGAATTATTTCTGAAACCTGACCAGATGGCTCAGAGGTTTGGGGCTTGCAAAACTTCCAGGAATGGAGAGAGACCATGCAACCTCCCCAGGCAACCTGTGCCATTGGCTCTCTGTACTGAATAGAAGAAAATATTCAGGCTAAACCTCATTTCAACTTATATTCACTGCCTCCCATCAAGCACTGCTGCCATAATGCATTATTTAAATAATGGGTCAGTAAATTTTTATGTCTCTCCTCTTTTAGGTAACCTTATCGTCTCAGTCGGAGCTATGTCTTCTTGTATTCAAATGCTCCATGACATTTTCTTTTACAAAATCATGTTTCATAGACTGTTAGGAAAAGGAAAGGAAAAAAAAAAAAAGGTAAAAGAAAAAGTAAAAGAATCTTAAAGCATCCTGGAACTCGGAAAGCAAAGTACCTGAAGTAGCAAAATACAAATCATTTGGTCTTTAGAAACAAACCACACAAAAAAAGGCAGAGATATTTTTGTGCCATAAACTGTCAAGAAGTGGTCAGTATTACAGTTATACAAAATATTTTGGTCTGAACACAGCACTACAGTACTGTGAGAAAGAATCATTTGTACAATACCAAGAACAAACGATGGAAGCCCAGCATTTCTGTAACAGGTTCCTCTTGGACACTTTTTCATACCACAAATTAATTGGTGACTCTTCTCATAGTCATAGGTCTTAATCATAAATTATCCCACTTATTCTTTGTATTTGGAAATCATGGATCTACTGAGATGGGAATCTCACATCCCAGGAGGAAGGGGTGGAACAAGAAAATGGCAAAAAACCAAATGAGCCTGCAATGCTACTCCATCTCCAACACAAACACTTATTCTCAGTGTTCTCCCTTCATAAAGGACAAGAACAGAGATAAGCATCACCTATAGATGTATTTTGAGTTACATTGCTCAGGGAAGCTAAGTGGACTTTATGTATTAGGTGCTTCCTCTCATCTGGAAAATGTTTGTGTTGGGAATAGAATACCCTGCTTATTATCATATATAATTCCAATTTTACATGAAAATTGCTATAAGAACATATAGTTGTTTACTGTTATTTAATTCAAGTATATTTACCCATGTCCTGTGAGAAATATTACCTGAAATAATTACTGTTGCAAAAGCAGCAAATCCATGTTCATCCTTTCCTTCCACAATCTGAGCTCCATACTCAGGATCTGAGAGGAAAACATAAAATGATTCCTGTCCTTCAGGCTCATCATCATCAAAAATTTTTATGGAGACCTGGCTTTCACTTTCTCCATCCAGTAAAATCAGAGAGATTGTCTGTTCTTCAAAATCTTCTCCTTCCATTGCCCATGAGAAGTTTGATTTTCCATAAACATTTCCAAAAGGAAACATTGCACTCTGTGCACTCACTCCCCCAAAAGTTTTAACAGTTATTTTAATATCACCAATAAATCCCTTGGTCCTTCTGATCTGAAGCACTGCTCTGTTGGAGGTATTGCTGTTTGTATCTTCTTCAACATAAACAAACTCTGGCCCCAAACTTAGTATTCCATGATGAATATCATTAGCCAGGATATTAACTGTCGCAACACTGAAAGCTGGATTCAAACGGGGACTCCAGTCAAGGTTTGCAGGTTGAACATCCAGAATTTCCACAGAAGTCAAATTTACAAAAAAAAATTCTTGTATTTCAGACACAGTGTCATCAATTATTGATATTTCTATCACTGCATTTGTCTGAAAATGTAAAAATATAAGCTCTCCATTGTAGATGGGTATAAAGTCTTCTAGTGGTTTGGCACTTCCTGGAATGGTCTGGTATGTCAGTTTAGTGAGATTACTTTGAAAGCCAAACAATCTCTGAACATGTAGTCTGACTACCTGGACATCTTCTTCAACTGAAACTGATCTTGAGTTAAGATCAAACTGAAAGATCCCCATTGGCTCAATATTAGCTATCGTAAATCCTGATCTGAAACAGAAATAATATCACATTAATAGTGGAAATACAAATAATGAAAAGCAGAACAATCAAACATAACATTTGTCAGTGAGCAATCAATGTTGAATGCAAGAAAGTGGAGTAAAAAAAGCATAACAGCAGAGGGAAGAAATCGCAACTATACAAAGCAAGACATAAAGAGGTTCCCTTAAAGTTGCTTTTGTAATATTTGGATTAAGCAGCCCTCCATGGGCTTAAAGCACCCTAAGTCAAGACAGGATACTGAGTAAATGATACATGAAGTATGGACTTACTGACCATAATGGAGAGGCAAAGGAAAGTAGGTCATCCTACTGTGGACATAATACAGGAGTATAATATAGCCACTACAAGGAATAATAGTTTTAAACATTGAACAAACCTCCTGTACCAAGGAAAAACTGTGAAGTAGACAGCTGCTAGCAGTCTACAGCTTTAGCTAGGATGCTAGAGAAGGACAGGAAGTTATTTTAAAATATACAATAAGGATTTGAAATACTGCTTTTTTACAATATTATTCAAAGTATTTTTTTCTATATCTGAGTCTTGTTATCAGTATAAATTTAAGCTGTACTTTGTTCACATTAAATATATACCCATCTTACGACAAAATATTAGACTGACTCTGCTAAGTCTTGTGTCATCCCCTTCTCTAGAAGTGAACCATTATTCAGTGCCAGAGGCTATCAAATGGCACAATTACAGTGAGAGGCTAACAGATGAGACTCTTCCACCACTTTGGAAGCCAAAAAACTCTAAAAGTAATTGTAAGCTTTACATCTTGTGGGATGCAGTCTTAAGTTTTCTAGGAAAGGTTATTCTCATACACTCAAGGTATTTGACTCACACGGTAAACACGTGCTTGAGCACTCAAGGATAGACAAGCCTAGGAAAAAGGGCCAGCTTAGGTATCTGGTTCACTCCTGACTTCTTTCATATCAGCTAGTGCAATTTTAACATGGTGAAGCCAATACCTTTCTCTATATGGTATCAATCTATGCCCATTTTTTTGTACACTTTCATCTTCAATAAAGAAGAGTGAAAAGTCTGAAGAACAGATAACAATTTAACTGAGATGATAAACTATGCTGAATGTAATGTTTTAATTTTTCAGAATAAAAAGAGAGTTTAATATAAGTTAGGCATTTTTAGGGCATTTCTAATTAAATTTGATTTATTTTAAATAATGTTTGTCATTTAAGATCTTCTAAATATGGATTTTTAGGACACTGAAAATTGGAAGAGTTTATTTCTTTCTTCAGCCTCCTGGTTAAAACTGTTGATCTTGGTTCTTCAACCTAACTGTCTTTCCTGAATGTCTAGATTCATTATAGGCATCTCAGATCCCAATGTCAGGAAACTGACTGGGATTGAAAAAAAGCCTCAGTTCCAGGCAGATCATATCTGTAGTACTGTAGGTATTTGTTTACATGTGAGACAAGACATAGAAATTTATCAAAAAAGGAACTACAATTTGATAGCTACCTATAATTTAAAAGGGATTTGTATGAGATATATGCCTCTATACATGTCATAATTCTTATAGCATCAGTGCAACTCAAAAGTGTAATATTCTTACCTCAGGCGAGCCCCACCAGACACATTGCTGTGCACTGCTGTTAAAGTGATGGCAAATGTCTCAGGTTTATTTAGGCTTGGAGTAGCCTGAAATGAAATTACTTTACTTTCCTCCCCAGAGGAAAATACAACAGTACCTGAAAGGAGAATGATTGATAAAGTCAAAATTACTAAAGGTGAATTCTCTTTTTACCTGGAAATACACCAGCATAGTGCTTTAGTCACAATTCTGCTCCACTGAGGTGAATAAATTTTCATGATAAAGGCCTTTCCTATAGGAAGCTGTCCTTCAGTTGCATAGCATTGTGTCTATGAAGAAAAGTTGTTTTTTTTTTCTCACGAAGTAAATATGTCCTTACAGATAAAAATTGGATCAGGCTATTTCATTCCAATGACCCTTCATTAATAAAGGAAACTTGCAGAGCACAAATGTAGGGTACGAAGAACTAAAAGGTGGTATCATCACTTATGCAACTGTCATAGCTTCTGTCGTTGTAGCTGTACATAATCTGTTGCACTAATTACTCACCAAATGGAGGTGTAATATTGCCTAGTTTAACAGAGTCAGTGACTAGGTCTGGTGGGCATCCTGAAATCCAGTTAACTATTACAGAGCCATAAGCTCCTCTTCTGGTTATGACAGCATGGCCTGTCCCTGCTACAATGTTTGTAAGTCGTAATATCACAGATTCAAAGCCAACCTGTGGAAACATAGTAGATTTTATCAAAAAAATGGAATAAAAATGGACAATAACATACTTGAAAGCATAGTACCTTTTGTAAAATGGGCATCTTAAGACTGCATACATATAGATAAATACATGTATATACATATAAATATATGTGCATGTATATACAGATATATATTTCCTTCGCACCTCTTTAATAATACTTGCAAATTTTAGATTTCTGGCAATTAGATTGCAGGGAAAAGGCATGAGTGATATTTCAGTCCTGAAAACAGTGACTACATAATTCTGTATCTCTGGTTTAGAAGAAAAATAAATCAAGCCTGCCCTCAGTGCAGGTTATTACCTCACACGTAGTAACTGTACTACTCTCTCTCTCTCTCTCTATGTATATATATACACATATAATTAGGTCTAAGATAAGTTATTAATTATGTATTCAGTGAAAAGTAAGTTGTTGCCCCATGACATTGTTCACAAAATTATTCTTGCTACTGCTATCTACATTTCTTTTTCTCTGAGCAGGAAATAGGGGTGAAGATAATTTCCATCATCTAAAAGCAATGATAAATGGTAGAATATGGTATATAATAGTATTCCCATAAAAAGTGTATACAGAAAGACTATTTCACTTAAGTTTCATTTTAAATTAAAAACCAAAACAATGCTTCAAGATAATAAAAATCATTAAGCAAAAACTTCAATAAAATTTAAGAGTTAAAATCTCATCATGCCTTTGCCTGACATAAAAAAAGGGAATGGTAGCACATATACCTTATCAAAGTATGAAAATTATCTTTTCTCACTCTCATTCAAAAGAGACAAAAGGAAAATTCAGCACTCAATGATTACCAAATTTACTGACATCTGCATTAACACCTAGCATATATTCCATCTCTTTTTGCACATAATACTGAATCATAAAACTTATAGAAACATTGTCCAGATTTACTTATTTTCCTTTAAGTCTTAGAACTCCCATTTCATGTAAATATTTACACTACTTACATTTTATAGGTGAAGAGGCCTTTTCCAACTGTATTAAAACATTTCTATAAGAATTCGTATCAGAGGAAAGAAAAACATACAGTGCAAGTAATAACAGGAAAAATCTCCTCCATCATATTGATTACAATGAAAACTTCACTGAATTCTTATACCAGGTATCCTCTGTAGTGAAGTGTACCTTTCTTCTGTGGTAGGAACATGACACCCCAATCAGGCTACTGACCTGTGAATTGGCAGCTTCCTCAGGAATAAGCAGCACAACAGATTTTGCTATTCCCAATATTTTAGGCACTTCCTTGGCACTTCCCCTAACCAGGCTTACATTAGTCAGTTCCAGAGTAAAATTCAAGCCCAGTAAAATAAATGCCTTTGAGAGAGAGAATTAAATTAAAAATATAGAAATTTATTTCCACTAAAATAACACAATCCAACAGTTCAAATAATTAACGAAACAACCTGCAAATTTTGTTTGCTTACATACAAAGCAGAAATTTCAAGACAAGTGTTTTGTTGATGTTTCTCAAAGAATTACAGTTAAATCATCAATATTGTGAAATAATCTGCCAGCAGTTTGCTGGAATGCGAGGTTGTAAAGCAAACATTTTAAAATTGCCATTTTAAAAAGTTGTATCTGATACATTGGGCCTCAGCTTGATTTTGTTAGGATTAAAAATATTTAAGATGGTTGTAAGAGAATGTAAGAGGGGATGTAAGACTGTGATAATAATGACAAACAACAAGGAAACACAGAAAACTGCAGGTACATTTAGCTTCTTCTTCACTGGTCACGAATCAGGTGACAGGTCACCATTTACAATCCAGGAGAAACTTATGAAAATATTTGCATACATAAGAACAAGATATTGAACTGATAGTAACACAAAACAACGTGAGGAAACACTAAATATCGGAACACATGCACAGCAGTGTCTGCAATTACTATCAGAAAATGTGATTTTCAAATCCAGTTTTACTCTATAAAGAGGAAATTCATAACACCAAAACTCTCTTTTCTGCTTCTTCATAGTGGATACTAGTGAGAGTTTTGTGTCTTATTTGTATTGTGATGAAACAAATGGATACAATAGATACCATAGGAGCTAAAATAGTAATACACACCTGGTTGCTTATTGGCACTCTTTTTACTCCAAAGCTGGCACCGTCCTTTATTGTGAGGAATCCCACCTCATTCTCAGGTTCAATTAGTGCTTCATCATAAGGAGATATGACACGGTACTCGACCATCACTTCTCCAAATGCCCCAGCATGCCGAGTTACATTAATCTGAACATAGCGATCCAGGGCTCTTTCTACCAATACTGACTGATGATCAGAGTACAAGGCAAACACTCCATAAGGATCGTCATTTGCAAACACTGTGATCTTTGAAATTCCCTTCTCATGGTCTAAATCTGCTCCACCTTCCACTGAAATCAGCTGTACCTCGTAGTTTTCATCCAGTTCTGGAACATCATCAGGTAACAGGTAGATAGTTATCTCAGCTGTACTCTGCTGGTCAGCAATGACAACAGATCCCTCTGTCTCAAGAAAGTCACCTGTGATGTCAGATTCACTACGTATTTCCCAGTAAACCTGAAATTAGTATAGAAAATGCAAAACATAAAAGAAAAATTACCTCCAAAGATAGAAACTTGCATATTCAGAATTCAGTATAGATAGGATATGGAACAGACTGCTTTTAAATAGGTAAAATAAAAATTGTTTTGGGTATGTATAGGAAGAATATTCTATCACACAGGTATCTTTCAAAAGAGTGTGTTACTTCACTAACAGAGCTATGAATAAAAATATTTCCTTTGTCTAGTTTCAGAAGATTTATGTAAAACTATGTGGAATTTATGAAAATTTTTCAAAAATTATTTCTATTTTCACACCAAAACAGCCTGGATGGTTTTTTTCTGTTTCCAGTATTTCTCACATAAGAAAGGAATAGAGAACTCTCATTAAACACAGCAGATGTCTCTATTAATTGATCAATTTATTATAAATTACATGAGTTCCTGTTAAAGCACTGATTTCTAAACAAGGTAAAAAACAATATGCATGATGGTTCAGAAAAGTCTGGTTCTGTCTAAAAAAAGTAAAGTGCAACGATATCAAAGACAACTCACTATGAAAGTATTGTCTCTTCTCCCATCAAAAGCAAACAGTAAGAAAGAAACTGAGAGCAGTATAGCAGTATTTTTTTTCTTTTATTTCCTCTGGACCAAGGAAGACTGAATTTTACTCACCACACCATAAGTACTAGGGCTAAGTCTTTCCTAAATTCAGTCTAAAAGGCAACATGTAAAAAACATAATCTGAGAAACAAGCAATTGAAAGGCACAGAATGAGATACTTTTCCATACATTGACACTGAGGATGATTTCAGATAATATTATTAGGAAACGAGTGAGAATACCGTTATGTTCCCCAGAACGCCTTGACTTCGTTTGAGAAACAGTGTAATACTTTGTGGCCCTTCTTCTCCTGAGGGCTCTGAATAGTTACTCTCAATTAATGATTCGGGAGCAAATTGTACAATTCCATTGGGATCACCAAACTTCTCTATCTGTAAAAAGGTAAACAAACATTAAAAAACCTAGAAATGTAGTGTGAGTTGTATTCTTGTTTGAACCACTGAGATTTTCACTGCTAGATGCTACAGGGGCACTTATCTGTTAGTTTTAAAAACAGCAGAGAAAGTTTAAAATGTCCCTTTTTCAGTTTCCAGTTCCCCTGTCCAAGAAGGAAAAGAACAGAGTTTTATTACAAATGCTGCATCTGAATATTTTGATTTTTATGCAGAAAATGCTCAGGCACCGTGAGCTAGTATACAGAATCTCTTCTAAAACTATCAGTTTGCAAAATCAGCACTATGGGAAAGAGAGCTCATCCACATCCATCTGCGTGAACCATTCACTACATGAAGAATTTGGGGTAACCTGTCGCCGTTGGACACAAAGTGGAAGTGTGAATTCAATCACAGCAGCCAGAGCGAGATGATCAGAAAACTTTATTATCTGAACTTTTCAGCTTTTTATAGGGTATTACGATATAGGTTTAACATGATTGGTAAAGGGAACACCACCTCTATGTCCCATTGGTGGGAGAAGAGAAAAACACATTAATCACAGCTGTACAGAACTGTTTTGAAAAAATGAAATTATTTACATAAATAGTCCTTGAACAAGACATGCCCTCAAGAGACTTTCCCTTGGGAACAGATCAGCCCCACTGACAGGCTGGAACTCTCTCAGACTCAGAAAAATCAGGTCCACAATAACCTGACTTCCTGAGGGGGACTGTGGAAATAAGAGCTAATTCCATCAACACCTTATGGACCTCATAATAAAATAAAAATACAATTTCTAGGAGAGATTTTTTTTGAGGGTTTCTTATAGCAGCTTTATAAATATGTCCTTAGTTACTGTATCCCTACAGCACTGATTTGTCTTTGATAACTCTCAAAAATATCTGCATTTCTCTTGCACTGTGAGAAGTCAGATTTTCTCCCTTCCTCTGCAGAAGATGTTAAGAGTGACAATATCCTACTTGCAACTGCTGAGGGGTCAGAGCCTGGTGCTGTGTGGGCACATCCAGATCTCTATTATCTACCACACACACATGATAGTTGGTGCAGGCCAAGCAGTCCAGCCTGGAGTTTGTCCATCACTGTTTTTGCTGTCTCAGGCTTTGTGGAGGAGTGTGTATGTGGATGATTTATCCATCATCGTTTTTAGTTTGCTCAGGGGAAAAAAGACATTTTGTCTTAGTATCAGTGGAGCTTTGGTGGTGAGTACCTTTTTGTGTGTAAATCACCCTTCATTTTGTCTACCTTTGTCATTAATATTGTTGCTGTTACTGTTTGTTTCTCATCTCATTGATGTTTTCAAGTAAATTTTTCTTATCTTGACTCAGAAATCCTACTTTTTGTCTCCCTCTCACAAGAGGAGGTAGGGGAAGGGAAGCAGTTGAGTGGGGCTTTATTTCCAGGTGGGTTTAAACCACAACAGATGACAAACATATTGACATACAGAAATGTGAATTCAATCCATGCTCTCTCCAAAGAGAACTCCAGAAAGCTGCAAATAAGAGAGTCAGCTCAGCACTTTTATACCAATTTTTACTGACAGATTTTATGCCCTTTCTCTTTCAGAACTGAACATAATATACCAAAACACTAAGAAGGTCAAAAAAGCCAAATGACTTAGTAATCATTGTAATTAATTTTTAAAATCTCTGCAGGACAAAAACCAATATCAACAGAAATCTCGGAAGAAAGAGAAGCAATAGTAACTTACTATTAATGTAATGCTGTTTGCCTTAGGATCTATTTCTGTTTCACCTTTCACAAGACTCAGTCGAATAATGAAGATTTCCTGAACTTCAACATCTTCATGAGGATAGATTTGTAGATTAATTGTTCTTAGACCCCCTTCTCCTTCTTCAAAATAGAATGATCCATTCACAGGGTCACCAATGTCACTATTCAGAGGAGATAAAATCTCTCCAGAATTGGGTCCCAAAATGTCCCAGTTAATCTGTGGAAGAGATAAGTTTCAGATTTAGAGGGGTGATAAAACAGCATCCCAAGGGGAGAAGAGACAGTACCTGAAGTATTTAGCCATGTTTAAATATTTGCTGTTAATACAGGATACAACACAGTCATAATTAATTCTACGCGGCAAAATACAGAAGCCTTTGAAAAAGTAAACTTGACAATTTATAAATGGGAATTTTTAAGTGTTAGTCACCATGCCAGTTTATTAAATTCTAGATGTCAGTAATAGAAAAAGAAACTAAGATTTATTTAGTACATAGCAAGAATCACACAGGGCAGTGTCTATTTCTCTTCTCTTTCATCACTTGTTTTGCAAAACTTCCCACATAAGTACTCATGATAAAAAACATTTCTCTTTGAAGTGAGACGTCAAGTCTAAAAATGACAAATATTTTTTATTGTAAAAAATTTTAATCCTTCAGATTATGAAAAAAATTATGAAGCCTTCATATTTCTTCAGCCTAATTAAAAGCTATAGCATTTCCAGCAATTCCCACAAATTAGACTGATTTTAAGGAGGTCATATTCAGGACTTGACAATTATTATTTTGGTAACTTAAGTGTTTTTCACTTTTCTCCAACAACTTCTAGAAAAAGTCAAAGACTGAGGAAATTTTTGTATGTAGAGAAGAGGAGTTCATGGCTTTTAATGCAAATTTTCCACTTATTTGACAAGAATGTGAAAGACCCACATTTACCTTCACTTTAAAAGTGAAGACTGTATAGAGTCAAAAATTTATTAGAGTTAAAAATTATTACTGTATAGAGTAAAAAAATACTATAGAAAACTCATAGTAAGCAGTTTCCTGAATTAAATGAAACTAGTAATACATGAAGTTAACTATAATTTTGGTGGGATTAGGAGATAGTTCAAAATGATGTACACAATACCATAATAAAAGAAGGCAAGCAGGAAGAGAAAGAGGATTTTAAAAGGATATCAACATTTTCTATTATACTGCAGCTGTATGCAATTAATATTTAATAAAAAGCTGTAATTATCCTATTAAAAATCAGTCACTAAGAGAGCTCTTAAAGCAAAATGCAGGAGCTTTTTGACGTAGTCATTGGAAAACTTTCAATCTTTGACAGGCAAGACCCACCTGTGCCTCCCCCAGTCGCCCAGTCCTTTCCAGCACCAGTGACACTGTTGTGGTTGCATCAGGGTTGGGGAGAATAATTTGGCTTTGGTTGAGAAATCGGACCATGCCCTGGGGAGAGTCACTTTTTGCAATGGTGACCTGGCTTACCAGGTGGAGCCCCAGCACTGCTCCACCAGTGGCTCCTGTCAGTTGGATTTCAAATTGCTCTGCAAATTCACTGCACAGAAAAAGAAAAAGACATTCTGAGATATCTGAGAGAAAAAAGAAAATATTAAAACTGTACTTAGTAATTCAATTATGCATCCAACCTAATCTGTTTAAAGGAGTAAAGAAATCATCTCCATAGGTGCAATGTAGAAGATTCCTTCTATTTGAATAGAACCATTCTGAAATTCTATCATTATTCTATTTTATACTAGTGTTAAGTTAAACAAAAACATGGAAAAATATTTTATTCTTCATAGTAGTACTGTTGACACCAACATTGCTTATAATGTAATTCAAAACTGTATTTGATTGCATACTATCTAACAGGAATAATGACTCTAATATAACAGCTTATTTTTCCACTCCTTAGGTGATTTTCTCTCTTATGTGACTTTTTAGCTCTGCAGAAATTTGTTCTTCAACTCCAGCTTTATACACACGTATGTGTAGATTTTTTAGTGCATGTTAAAAAAGACTTTATCAGAAGTAAATTGGTGAATAAATATCTGAAAATTTAATTACCTTTCTTCATCATTTATAATAGAGATATAAATAAAAGACTGGTTCTGTCCATGATAAAAAATTACAGTATTATTATGAACGACATAGTCAACACCATCAGGAAGTGCAGAAATACTTCGAGATAGAAAATCAGCTGTGACATTGCCGTAAGTTCCGCGCTTTCTCAAAACAGGAATCATGATTAATCCAACATCCTCTTCCACTATAAAAATAATTGAGAAAAGTTATGTTATTTCAATATTCATGCTGTAGCCTTATCTTCTAAACTATAGTGAGAACTTAAGGTAAATTTACCTTGTAGAAGGACATACTGTGGATCAAATTCTATGACACCTTCAGCATTGTCACTTTTTGCAATAGTGACCCATACTGTGGAGATATTTCCTATTATTGGTGGTTGATCCACTTGTAGACCATTCTCTCTTACGGTAAAATCAAATCCCCTTGCAAGAACATAAAAAACCAAACAAACATAAAAATACATTTTAAACTACTTGTGAAAGTATAAAGATGTGTGTGTGACAATTTGTCTGTTGCAAATAACTTTATTTTCTGACAATTACTACTGAAGACTTTTTTATCACATTTTTTATTATGTTTGCAAGAAAAGTAGTTTATTCCTAGAAATGTGTATCTTTCAATTATTCTTTCTCAGTTCATCTTTTTATTGAATTTCTTGCAACTTGACAATTTCTATCTAATGTATGCATTTTAATAAATCTTTAATAAACTTTAATAAATCTTAACCAGCAACATCTTTATGTTAAAATAATTTGGTTTACCATACATTCATTTTCTATTATGAATACAATTACAGCTGTGTTAAATTTTTTTTACAGTAAAACAGAAGAAATATCTAGCAGTGACTTTATTCAGGTAGATCAGAATCTAAATATAGTTTGTTTCTTTAGTATGCTTTTCTGCTTGTAACAAATCAACTGCGAATTTTAACTTTACCTTCCTTCGAGTTCCACTTCAGTAATCATCAATGAAAAGTTTTCAGGGCCTTCAGGAAAGTCATCATCATGAATTTCAATCAAAATAATTTTACTTTCCTCCCCTGGTTCAAAAACCATTTCCCTTACTGTGGGACTAAAATCTATTCCTTCCTCTGCAGTCCCATTTATTATCTGAAAGCAAAGACGCACTCTGCCATAGGATCCCCTGGAACGCACAACAGTGATGTTAACCTGAGGAAAAGAGAATATTTTCTTTTAAAAATGGCTTTGTTTTCTGTTACAGTTGCCTTCAGGAGATGTTCTAAAGGCACCTCTTCAATGGTTCTGTTGGCTAACAACAATATGAGTTATCAAGTACAGAGTACACATTATTTAGCAAATAGGCTCAGTCATTTTAGAGACTGATTTATTTTCTTTCTAAAGATGAACATAATTCTAGCAACCATGTTGATATCTATCAGTAATTTTACATAAGAAAGAATTTTAATCCAATACCCATTTTTCGTCTTCTGTTGTTTGCAATAGTTCATGGGAAAATGTAAACTCTCCATATGGATAATCACTGGCGGCCATGGTAATATTTGCTGCTCTGCTAGATTCATTTATGAGTCCTCCACCACTGACTCTGGTTAGCTGAAACTGGTAGTAATGCTTCTCCTCAGGACAGTCGTCATCTACAGCCTACAGAAAAGAACCAACAGCTAAAAGGCTTTAAACCATTCCCTGGGAAGGAGATATAACTAATTTCTAGCCAAGATCCTAAGAAAATAAAAGAAAGCTACTTGAAATAGCTACTGGTATCAGATCTCTCATATACCTGTATTAGAACAACTGCTGCAGACTGCCTATCTCGCATGGTCAAGGTCCCCGATACCTCAATAAATTCTGTCTGATGAGGAGGTGTTATATTCCAATATATTATGATCTCCCCAAAAATCCCTGGGCCACGTACCAGGCTGCAGGTAAGGACACAAACACAGATTTTATTTTTACCTTTAGTATTTAATATCTAATACAGAGATAGAATATCGTACTGTTGTGCATGGAGGAAATGTTAGCAACACTATGAAAGCTTGAGTTTTAATGTACTTAATCACTATTAAGAACATGATAATTCCCTTTTCAGGCATTTTCAGAACAACTCTGAAGTTCTCCTTTGTTTCTCTGTGATGGGAGACACCTCAAGCTGTATTTTTATCAGGAGGTCTTTCAAGTTTCTTTCCATGTGCAGCCCAAAGCTGGGATCTGAAAACTGATTTCTCTTCCGTTTCCAGAAGAGATTCCAGAAAACTGATTTCTTTCTTTTTTTCCAGATATAGAAGCAAAATAGAAGGGAAATTGGATGTCAGGGTAATGGCAGGAGCAATTTGATCTATAAGGCAGATGTAGGATGCCAGAATACCTAGTGATTTTCTGACATATGTACTGTCTCCTACTTGTCTAAAACCCTACTAATAACATAATGCTTGGTGAAAAAAGTCACAGTACAGATTTGTCTGCACATAGCATGACCTTGAACTGCTTCTTGCACAAAGCATCATTCTGTCTTTTGGGCTTCTTGGACCAGTAGCAGAAACTGTTCTGTTGTTTTATATTTCCTGGAAGTGTCATAATGGCTTTTTCCAATGCTCTTAGAAGATTCTTCTCTCATTCAAACTCTTCATTCTCTTTTCAGTTGGCTGAATGAAACAATTTCATCTTGTTTCCACCAAAAACCCCATTCCCCATATTCATGCTAGAACACAGCAATTTGCTGAAATACTATTCAGGCACAAATCCTGAATCAAATTCTAGAAAGCACAAAGCACCTTCAAATGTCACATTTCCTTACCCCTTCCTTTGATTAAGATCCTTTTTCCTTTGGTGCATTGACATTGTAAATAACTTGAAGACAGAGGAATATTTGGATATCCCCATTAATACTGAAAGGACATACATATGCCTTTCCTTAAAACCAATCACCTAGTTTTTAAAATAGTTCTGATTATAGAAATTATGATAAAATGAAGTTCTTAATTAATTCTTGCCAAATGTGGAGTCTCACAGGTTTTGAATCTGGGCTGTTGTTCTTTCTTTGAAAAAATGAGAGATATACCCACCTAATAAGAGCGGTTCCATTATAATTTCCAGAAGGTTCTCCAATCAAAATGTGCTGGGATGAATGGGCTATCCCAACCACCCCAGAAGCTCCTTCATCTCCCAAAATAATGATGGTTGCAACACCTATGAAGAGAACAATGCTTCTCATGGTAAGTGAAAACTAAACAATGAGCTACCCTTGGAAAGTTTCATGACATGAGTGGTTAAGCATCAGCTTCATAGCGGGCCTGTGGAACTCTCTCTCTTTTCTTCTTAAGGGACTAGGGAAAAAGACTGACATTCAAAACTGCAACCAACTAGCACCACACAAAATACTTAAGCACTGCAGACTAAAACAATATGAACAGACTTAGAATAGTCTCATACAGAATATCTAAAACTAGAAGATACTGAATTAACTCTTTACCATTTACAGGGGATATCTCCGCATCACCAGTAGAGACTAGCTGAATGGTAAATGTTTCATTCCCCTCCAGCAGACCATCTTGTATTGCATGTAAAATAATCAGCTTCTGGGACTCAGTCTGCATCATGTAAAGACCAGAAAGACATGGATATACATTAAATGAAATTCAACAAAATACAGTATTAAAAGAAATTTTTAAAAATATGTCAAATGTTAGGAATGCTTGTAGTATTTTTTAAATATCAGATATCTGATCTGGTTGAAATTTCTTCCCACAGATTAAAAAACAGTAAAATTGTCTCTCAAACATTCTCTGCCACCCAAAAAATATCCTCGCTATTTTCATCTAAATAAAGATTGAAATTCCTTTGAAATTGTATTCACATAGATGTTTTCAACTTAGAGGAAACTTTTTATACAGAAACTGCATATTCAATAATATGCACATATTCTAAGAATTAACACATTATTAAGATTAGATATATTAGTAGAATTTTTCCACCTAATCCATATCTCTGTCAGTGGGAAGTGACACATGTATACACACGGTAAAAAGTAGTATACACACGGTAAAAAGTAGTATACACATGTATGCACACACACACACATATATATACTAAACATGCATATTATATATTATGTATAGTATATATATAATATATACTATATGTGTATTTATACACATATATATGTGCATATATGCATATATACATATATATATGTGTGTGTGTGTATAATGTACACACACTAGTATGCACATGGCATAAATTTAGTATACCTTGCATACGGAGTTGTATGCTTATACTTAAGCATATATAAAAGTTCAAGACAAAATGTTAAATCCTACCAGTAGAGAAAGGAGAGCAAAACTTCGCCAAATACTGATGGTTTTACCAGAAAAAAAAATTTTCCAGCTGACTCAAAGTAAAACAATCAATATGTCTATTTATTTAATGAAAAACAAGCTTGTACCAAGACAAAATAGATTATGCTCCGTTAAAATACTTTTCTTCATCAAGTATTTTGAGACTGTAAAATATCAATATTAACATAGTATCAGTGTCCAATATTTTGATTCTGACTTCGGAGTTTTAACCTGCCATGAAATACAAATTAAATAACACTGTTTAGTTTGAAAATTATTATGGTGCTTTTTGGGTTTTTTTTCAATCTGTAGATTTTGAGCATCCATTTTTCTTCCTCACCCTTTCAATATAAATTTTAAGATGCCTGATATTGTAGTGGAATAAGTGCTTCTGTAGTCATTATTTACATTCATTAGATTTCAATTCCTTTTTCTAAATTGCAAAAACAGTGGAGATTTGAAGAGCTACCTTCCTGAAAATTACATTATGCTGCATTAAAAGAGCATGTCAGCTTTCCTTTACAGCTTGAAAGAAGCCTGAATACTGCTAATCCCACCAGTTCAAACAGACCTTTGTCTAGTGTATAATACTTAGTAATTCCCTACTTCTAAAAACATGGAACAACCATACAAACACACACAAATAGAAGAAAGTATTTATAAATCTAAGCTATTGTAATGTCTGAAATACCTCACTGAAATGAAGGGTACCATTTAGAGGGCTCAGATCATATCTGGCTGCTTCCTCAAGAATCCATAACACTGTAACTTCTCCTTTTCCTCCCTGACTTCGGCTTACATTCAGCAAAACAACTGCAGCAGAGTCACCAGGTGTCTGAGGTTCCTTCACAGTTACCTGATGGAGAAAGAGAGGGAAGATGTGAGAAAGGATGTATTAAAAAAGTCAGGATGTATTAAAAAAGTCAAAAGCTGCATTGAGGATGTCAAATGACATGAATATGTGTTTTAGATAAACAACAGAAAACACCATCAATGACAATTCTGAACAACAGAAGAGAAAATAACAGGTGTAAGGAGTGAGTTGATTTCTGCTAGCAAGGATTAGTCACTCAAGTGATTTCTGTATGCTCTCTGATTCAAAACAATTACAATGTGACCAGCAGGCTCAGCACTAGCAAAATAGAGAGCAGAAGCACTGCAAGAACTAATATGAAATATTCTTTATAATTTCTTTATTCATTTTACTTTCAGTAATGCAGATTATTATACAGACCATAAAAATCCTACCTAGGATGTCCTGAATTGTTAGTATAGGGAATTCAATTGATTCAGTCATGCAGAAATCTATGTTTATGCAGCAGCACTTTCACTGTTATTACCATCCTACACTGCTAGATGAAGATAGGCACTAATATCATTTCAATGAAATCAGGTCTCCCACTGCAGTGAAGTCTTATAAAAATCAGCTATATGTTAGTGACATAAACCCACTCTTCAACTTTAGCAGAAATTAATGCAACTTAGTTAAAACTCACATTATTTTGTTCGAAACTGAATACCCCAACAGGGGAATCATTTGGTGGAATAGCAACAGTTACCAGGGTGTCATTCCCAAGTCTTGCACCACCTGTTACCCTCACCAGGGCAATTTTGAATATCTCAAGGAATTCAACTTCACTGTCATCTATGATTGTAATTTCTATTTCTCCTGTAGCCTGTAGAAATGTTAAAAAGAAAAAAAAAAAAACAAACAAAAAAGCTTCATTTATAGTATTATTTGAATTCCTTGAAAAAAAATTCAAATAGGCAAATTTTATCTACTAATAGATAAACAGACATTGTTCACTTGTTCATTTTTCTTTTTATGCTTGTATATTTATAATAAGAAGATATCATTTCAGTAGTGGTTTTTAAGTCAGTCAATTTAAATCTAATTTTTTAAAACCAGAAGACTGCTCTGCTTTGGCAATCAGTAGAAAGTGTATGTTGATAATATTGTCAATATTTAGTCAAAATTCTGCACACTATATATATGCTTCCCTTTGACAAAGGGAATGCTTGTATTCATTTAAAATCAAAATCCCTTGTGTACACTAAGTAGTCTCAGGTGTAGCATGAAATTTAAAATTATGTGTAGAACAAAGCTAAGAAGGCTTATTCTAAGAATTTATAGTGTAGATGGATTTTGCTACAAATTTTCAGTGTAAAAGGGCTTATTATTAGAAGTTATGTCCTGACTTGCCGAAGTATCAAAGACACACAAGCCTATTTGGTCAATGCTTGTAAATATTCTGGTTTTCCATGTTAAAGAACTGAAGCTAGGAGCATCATTAATGTACATAAGGCCATAAATAATATGATTTCAGTGAAAATTCTGCTAGAGGAAAACACACAAAAAAATATTAAGCTGGGAACCCAGTCAGGTAAACTTTCAGGAAGTGAATACCTGCCCATCTGCAAATGTAAGGTTTCCAAATGATGGTGTGAAGTCTTCAAAGCTGGCAGTTGAATTAATGGCTTCCCAGTACAGAGTTGCTGACCCAAACCTCCCAGCCTGTCGAACAACTGGGAGTTTCAGTACGTTCTGTGGTGGTGGTACCTCATAACCAACAACAGCTCCAGTGATATCCTGTACATTGAAAATGAAACTGCAGAGTGTCTCAACAAACTTTTTCTTTTTCTTTGGTTTGTTTTTTTTTTCAAGTTGACTTGCAGTTAAAAATAAATGAAAAAATACATTACTTAAAATGGTAAACACATAACTACTTAAAATGGTCTGGCCTTAGCACTGACATTGCTCTGAGCAAAAATCTGTCTTAGATGATTTCCTGAGATCCCTTTTTATGACACTAGTTTCATCTCTGCCAGATTCATAATAAATGTTGTATATTATTTGTGATAAACCTCTTAAGAAAGAATTGTTTGTCTGATATCTGGCCATTTTACCCAGAACAATTTAGTATCATAAAGCCAATCAAACACTTTCAGAAGCCATCTGAGAAATCAGACTGTCTTGTTCAAATGACATTTTACATGTTTTAAATTCAGACTTATTTACCTTTGAAACGTTAAAGTTAAATATTCCTCTGGCATCATCATTTTCTTCAATTGTTATTTCAGCTATTTCTAATCCAAGTCTCTTCACACTTGGCTGGCCTCCAGAGGAAAAAGTGATCAGCTGCACATCAGTAATATTGATTATAAATCCCTCCTGTAATTCTGGAATATTGTCCTGAAAAAAGAAGGGTTTTTTTTGGTTTTGTTTTTTTTTCTTGATGATACATTGCAAGTTTATAATACAGTTGACTACTTGTAGGTTGTTCAGTGTTCAAAGCTTCTCAGCATTTGGGACCATATAACGAATCCCTTCCTTCATACTCTATGAAAGAGGAAAAAGACTACTTTTGCTGAGATTTTAAAATCAAAGCTGACACATCCGATTCCAGATCTGCAAGAACAGTGGAAAGCAGTGCTGGCTGTCACCTGTTACTGCTATCTGAAAGAAAGTTAGCTAGATCTCAGAAACCAACCCGTGATTTGAAAATCAGTATCTCCATTTTAAATACATGTAAAGAATATATATAATCTTTTTTCCATTTTTCATTATTATCATTAAACTTTGAGACTATAATAAAACAAAGAATTTGGCTCATTCCCAATAGTATGAAAGTATTTTTGAAAGACGTGGCCGCAAGAGTCCCAGCACAGACATTTCTAGAATGTTAAGTCATACTACTACTATAAAATCAGTACAATTTCCATTTCCTTAGAAGATATTAATAGCTAAAGAAGTTGTTAGACTACTCACAGGCAAAATAGTGACTATGACAGAGGTTGTTGTTGCATTCTCTGCCATAATGACTGTTTTCTTTTCCAGTATATAATCCTCATTTTCTGTTGCTCGGTTGGAGGGGGGGAGTTCAAAGTTTGGTGCAGTGCTCAACTGAATGGAAAGATCTCCGACAAATCCTTGCTCTCGAACAATTAGTAGAGTAACAGTAGTTGAATTCTCCTGCCCTATAGTAAGGAGAGGGAAAAAAATTCAAGATATGATTCTTTTATAGCCATAGAATATGCTGAGTTGGAAGGAATCCATCAGGATCATCAAAGCCAACACCTCGCCCTGCACAGGACACTCCAAGAATCACACCATGGGCAAGCACTTCTTGAACTCTGTCAGGCTTGGTGATGTGACAACTTTCCCTGAGGACCCTGTTCTGGTGTTCTCAGCCATGCACTGGGTAAAAAACATTTTACTGATATCCAACCTAAATCTGCCTGAACTCAGCTTCATGCAATTTACCCAAGTCCTGTCACTGTGCACCAGAAAGCGCAGCCATCAGTGCCCGCCCCTCCTCTTCCCCCCGTGAGGAAGCTGTAACAGCGATGAGGTGTCCCCTCAGTCTCATCCTGACCAGGCTGAACAGACCAAGTGACCTTAGCCACTCTTCATATGGCTTCTCCTCAAGGCCTTCACCATCCTCACAGCCCTCCTCTGCATGCTGTCTAATAGCTCAGTGTCTTTCTTATACTGTGGCACTCAAAACTGCCCCTCACACTTGAGCTGAGGCTGCCCCAGAGCAGAGCAGAGCAGGACAATCCCCTCCCTTGCCCAGCTGGAGATGCTGGCCCTGATGCCCCCCAGGACATGCTTGTCCCTCCTGGCTGCCAGGGCACTGCTGGCTCCTGTTCAACTTGTCACTGACCAGGACCCCCAGGTCCCTTTCCATGGAGCTGCTTTCCAGCATCTCATTCCCCAGACTGTCCATACATGCAGGGTTGCCCCATCCCAGGTGCAGAATCTGGCACTTTCCCTTGCTGAACTTCATATGGTTGGGGATTGCTCAGTGCTGTAATTTGTCAAGGTGTCTCTAGTTTGCTGAGGTCTCTCTTCAGGGCCTCTCTGCCCACAAGGGAGTCAAGAGCTCTTCCCAGTTCAACATTGTCAGAAAACTTGGTATTCCTAAGAGTCCTGCATCCAAGTCTCTCATGAAGATGTTGAAGAGAACTGAAACTAGGATGGAGCCCTATGGAAGCCCTGTTTTAACCTTGGACTGCTTGATTTTCAGCTCACCTAACCACTGAAGCTGCTTGCTATAGCCCACTTCAATTCTGCTCAGTGACACAACAGGTCTTAGATAATTCCAAGGCTTAAGCAGAGGAGCACACAAAACAGGTGTGAACACACAAAACAATATGTACATCTGGAGGTACTGTGCATTTAAAAACTGGATCTAGAAGAATAATAAGATATGAAATATATACCGTTTCATGTGTGATAGACAAATTATTATTTTGACACTTCTACTTTGATTCAGTTATGTTTCCAAATTTCCATCTCAATAGCTTGCCTGGCCTTTCATGCCTAGGCCATCACTATTGACTCTGAGACAGAAAGAGGTATTGAGGGTAGTCATTCTGGCTGTAAATGTCAGATTTCTTCAACTTAAATATTGAAAAAGTTAAATAGACTTGTATCAGTCAGGCTCAGCACCCTTTTGGGAAGGCAGATTTGTAATTTTATCCAATAAATTATGAAACACCTAAGCTGGCTAAAAGTGGTGCATTTATGACTGGAGAAATAGAAACAGATAAAATGTAAACAGGTTTGTACTTTAAACCAGTTACTGTAACCCGATACTCTTTCACAGATAGCACTTGTGTATAATTCATGAGAAATGCAACACTTAAAGATTGGGAAAAAAAAAACCAAACTGTAGAACCACTGGAAGCTAGGAACCATCCTCGAATCCTAACTTCAAAGTATATATGCTTATAATGTGTAAGAAATCAACAGAATCCCTTTACGTTACTTCTAGGTGCTAAAAAATGGGCAACAGCAATTCACCTGAAAATAGAACATGTTAGAATGTTTTGCCTGTGATAATATTCTCTGATGCAAAAAGTAATTTCTGCATATCTAATTTGCTAATATGGACAGAATATTAAATAGAAAGTTCTAATTGGGTTGTTCAAGTCCATCAGGTAGCTGCGGGAACAGCCCCAAATAATGCCAGCTAACTCCCTGAGCCAGGAGAGAGAGAGAAGAAGCCTGAGCATGATGGCAATTCTCCTCTGGCCAACTGCCTGGGAGATCCTTTTCAACTTGTGCCTGGAAGGAAAACTAAATCAAACATGTAACTGCAAGCAGAAAAATACCACCTTTTTCCTGAAGTGGAATTCACTACAGCTCTGCTTCCTTCCTTCCTTCCCCTAGCCCTCTGAGCAAAAAGCTTTCCTTTTTGAGCCACTTCAAGAAAAAAGTCTTTCTGTGTAAATTATTTTAAACAATATAGCAATCCCATTAAACAGGCATCTTCTGCTTTTTATATAAACAGAAGTATTTTATGCATTAGTGATCTGCAACTTCTCAAACAAGAATGGCTGGAAAACAGATGTATGCAATGTGAAATATAGCATAGTTATATATTTTAAGGGATATTTATGCTACACTAAGACAAAAGTGCTGAGATACATATATCTAGAATATATACATATACATATATACATACATATATATATATATAAATACATACATACATATATATATATATATATATATGTAACCAGTGTTATAACTTCAACAATGCTGACTTTGCAAAACCATACATTCTTTCCTAAGAATCAAGGAACAGACTTACCTTCTGGCTCTGTGATTTTAACAAAGAGAGACTCCATATGCCACTCAATCACACCATGTGGCGAGTCGCTGGGTAAAATGCTAAGTACAGCTCTTGCCCTTTCACGATCAATGACAGCTCCTTTTGTGGTATCTTGAACATCCACAGTGGTAACACGGGTGAGTGTGATTTCCACCGTCTCTGAAAGCTCTGCAACACTGTCTGCGAGAATTGTCAGGGTGATTGTGGACAGGGCCTGACCTTCTGAAAATGTAATCTAAAGTTTTAGAGGGAGGGGGAGAAAAAAGTCAAATTTCTTGTCAGCACAGTTAAACCCAGAGTTTTATTCACTAAACTCTGTCAGTTATAAAATCCATATACATACACACATTCATATCTTATAGAGTAGATGCTGGAAGGGAGCACAAGGATTATCTGGCCCAATCTTTCTTGCCAGTACCACAGTCTAAACAAGATGGCCCAGCATCCTGTCCAGCTCAGTCTTAAAAGTGTCTGTTCTGGGGAGCCCACAACTTTCCTGGGAGGGTTATTCCAATGGATGACTTTTCTCATGGTGAAAAATTTTCCTCTTATGTCCAATAGGAATCTACCCAGGAGTAACTTGCATCCATTACCCCCTGTCTTTTCAATGTGACACCTTGTAAAAAGTAAGTCTCCTCCTTTGTAGCCACTTTTTTACATACTGAAACATGGTCTGAACATAAGGTCTCCCCATAACCTTCTCCCCTCAAGACTGAACAGTTCTCTCAGACTTTTCTCATATGACAGGCTTACCAGTCTGTCCACATTTGTGGCCAGCTCTGGACCCCCACCAGCCTGCCCATATCTATTTTTTATAACTGGGACCAAAACTGACCACAGATTTCCAACTGTAGCCCAAAAAGTGCTCACTAGAGTGGGCTAATGACTGCTTTATCTCTGCTGAGATAAGGCCAAGGCCATCGGAGTGGCCTTGTCGATGTAACCCAGAAACATCCTGGTGGATTGTTTCAGTGTTCTCTTATATTGAGCTTATCGACCAGCAGGATCCCCAGGTCGCTTTCCCCAGTCAGGCTAGATGCCAGTGTGTGCTGCACTCCTGGATTATGTTTTCCACAGCACAACACTTGTTACTCATAAATCTTCCAGCCTACCTAGGTTTTCCTACTGGGTAGCTCTCCAAAGTCTCCACTTCCTCACTAAGTTTGGAATCATCATCAAATTTCATCAGAGTACACCTGATCTCATCATCCACATCAGTTATGAAGATATTAAATGCTGTTGGGCCCAATATTGATCCCTGAGAGACCACACTTGTGACAGATTGTCAATTTGAAAAGGACCTATTTACCACCACTCCCTTGGGGGAATCAATAACATATTAGTTTATTTAGAAGAAGGCTATTTCAAGCTGTATCAAAAACATTGGAAAAATCCAGGTAGACAATGGCTTTTCCTTTTCTTCTTACACAGCCTTTATCTCAAGATTTTTCACCTTATTTTCTCCTCAACCTGCTGAGATGGGGGAGAAAGAGAGAACTAGTTGGGGGTTTTTAGACAGCTAAGGTCAACACACCATATATATCCATACCAAAAGACGGATGAACATATAATACCTATTAAAATTGCTGCTATGTGAAGAAATGGCTACTCAGCTGGTTTTTTTTCTTCTTCTTCTTCAGGTAAAATGATTGATACACACTTTGTCTATTTATATTCTTTTTTTTTTAAATTCAAATTCAAATTAAATTCAAAGAGAAGTATCATAAAATCACTCCAGGACACTGGGGCCAACATTTGATTAAGTCTTTTTCAACAAGGAAGATGTATCTATAAACATTTAGGCTACACATAATGTGTAGAACAAACAGAAATTTACACTTAACATTATACTTTTCTGACTCTTCTTGCCTGCATAGGTATGCAGTGTAGTTCTGTGGTATGTAGCTGGAATGCTCAAGGAGTACTTTAAAAAATTCAGTATGATTGTTTTGGCAGCCTGGATTTCAAGTAAATTTATTTTTCTCTTAATTTTTTTTGTGGCTTTGTTTCTGCTACAGACAGCCACAAGGTGGAGGACTTTGATTTACAGAAATTGGCTTCTGCCAGTCCTAAGCCATATAAGGAGCTTTGACCACAGGAAAAATTGGGTCTAAACATGGCTGGGAATCTCAAAGTCTCAGAAACATAGAAAACTGGGACTTGTCATATTCTGCTGGGCCACTTAAATTCTCCATTGTATTGAGAAAGTCAGGACAAAAAGCAAACACTCACAAATTCCCACCTATGCAAATGGTTTGACACAGTAGCTGAATGTCACAGCAGGAAGAAAGAAAGATGGGAATAGGATACTACAGATACACATTTCCAGTGCCTGGACAGCCCTGCAATATCAGGTTCTAGAAGTGCTAAAGTGATATCACTGTATTATGTGCCAGCCAGAAGCACAAACCTCTAGAATCACAGGAAAAGACCAGGAAGCAGGGATTAAGAGAAAAGTGGGACAATCTAACGTGCACTGTCCTTCTCACTCAGTACATCTTATTCTACTGTCTGAGACAATACAGTCAGTGCTTCTCCAATAGCAGTGATATTATTAAATACCATTCCTGAAGCTGGAAACACATCACTTATGCTCCCATTAGCAATCCACTCTACTGTAACTCGTCCATATGTTCCTATTAAACGTTCAATATTCAGGGTGATCAAGCTGTCCTGTTCCATTTCTTCAATTTGCTTAAATAAAGAACTCTGAAAGATATACAACAGCAGAACCAAAGCATTAATTTCTTAGAAAGAAAAGTTTCTTTAGGGAACAGGGTATTTAAAGAAGGCCAGAGACATTTGGCATGAATAAATTAATCTACTCATCAGCAGCTAAATGCAAGTCTATTGATTAAATTTTCATAATATTTAATCTTAATATTCAACAGGCCCAAATTTCATAAATGTAAGAATTTAATATGTCACTGCTCTTCATCCTAAGCAAAAATTCAATGTTTTTTGTTAGGGCTTTTTTTTTTTAGCACAGTATTTTATGTCCTAATCATATGAAGCAGATAACAAACATGTAGACTTTTCAAGACAGACATATATTTACTGCTGTTACTTTACTATTATTCCTCCTCCTCACACAAGTCTATATCCAATGTTTCCTTTCAGTGATGATTCTTCTTCAGTATTTTATATATTTATTAGGCATTTAGTTCATATATCTGTTTATGTAACTTCTACAATATTTGATGATTTAAGAATCGCAACTCCAAATAATACATTCAGTCTGACATTTTCTCCAGTTTTTATTTTGTTCAGGCAGATGGGCTCATCCTGTGGCATAACTATTTTAGAGGAAAAGAATCTTTACTTAATTCCCTTGATTAACCAATTAGTAGGGACTATGATGATATCATATATGCCATCTGAAAACCAATTTTTTAGGTTGCTGCAAATGAAACTGATAAAATAATGGGCTATTCTAAATGTAAGGGGATTATAAAAACTCCACAATAGCGACAGACTGGATCTGAGTTTCTATTGCCTATATAAATAAGTATCAATGCTAAACCTTCTGTCTCAGGTTACTACAAGACTTTAGAAAAAGAATCCCATCACATGCAATTCTAGTATGTTTGCTTTCTGTTATTCAGAAATTATATATACACACATTTTTATCATTTACCTTAAAAGTTTTACCTGAGCAAATGCAATGACTCCATAGGCATTGTCATTAGGAGGAATAATTATGTTAACGAAACTGTGAACACCAATCTCTGCACCTCCTTTAGGGTTTTTCAGCCACACTTTAAAACATTCTTCCTCCTCTGGGATGCTGTCATCCAGGATATTGACTGCTATCACAGCTTCCATGTCCCCAGGCTCAAATATCAATTCACCTGAACTAGCATACAAACAAACACATCAAGTAATTATAAACTGAGGATATGAATAACAAACTTCAAAAGCACTACTGAAAATTTAAAGAGCATTTTTGATGCTGAAATTGTTGGTGATATTCCTGAGAAAGTCATTGAGGTTTAAAGGTTGTGGGACTAGAGTTTGGTGTCCTGGGTTGCAGTATATTCTATCACCATCCTCATGTACTGTTGAAACCAGGTGAGGCAGTGCTCCCTGCC
>NC_031799.1:59089437-59233838 GCF_001522545.3 Parus major | reverse complement strand
TTAAATTATAATTCTGACTTGCGATCTCTCACTGGTTTGATTTCAAACTAGTACAGTTTGGTTTGTTTTTTTTTTCTTAATTACAATAGAACATATAGTAACTGATATTTCTTTTAAATGTAATGCAATTTAATTTATCTTAAATAAAACCTTTAATCTCAAGTTTAACTGCAAGTCGTTTTATTCCATTCTTTAAAGCAAATTGTGGGAAGTTTGACTTCAGGTTATCCTAAGGCTACCAGTGAAAAATTCTCCCTAGTGTTAATAAACACAACACACAGAGGTATCTATAATGTTCTCCACTGTAATAAAAAGATTATCCCAGAAAAAGGAATGAAAGAGCTAGCAGATAAACCAAAAAACCTACCTAGGTATAAAGTCTGACTGGTTGGAGATAGCTGTCAGCTCATAAATCTGGGAGCTGGAGTCTATAGAAAGAGCAATCAAGGTCTTGCTGGAGTTCAGAGACCTTGCAGTAGTGGAAGTGATATGATCTGCATAGGGGGCTTCCAGTGTCAGAGAGAACTGGTTCCCTTCTGAGTTCCAGGAATACAGTGTTGTTGTGTCCTTACCAGAGATGAGGATGTGAACTAAATTGAGAAAGGAAGAGAAAAAAAGAAATTCTCAGTGATACACTTAAAAGTTCTTGTAATACCAGAAATGTCCTTGGAAGCACAATTGTTAAAGTATCTCTTAAAATCTGAGAAATAATATGAAAATTGAATGCATATATTTCTTCTATTCCAATACTATAAATAAAATCTTACCTAAACCTGAAGGAGGCATGAAAACATGGATATTTCTTACAACAGAGACTGGAAGAGACTGAAAGTGTCTGAAGGTAGACTGTCCTGTCTCCCAGACGAGAATTTCAGAATTTCCAGTTTCTACGAAGGAGAAAAAGACAAACCCTACATTATATTGCTACCTGTTAATTAAATCACACACTGGTGGCCAGTCAAAGGCAGAGACTGGCAGCTTTAATTACTAAGTGGCCGGTGATTGTATCTTCCTTTTTACTTGCATAACTTCATAGCATGATATCACATTAGATGATTTATTCCATGTCATCATTTAAGGGCTTTTCTGCACACATTCACATATGAGAACACTAAAAACCCCAGCATACAACAGTCAAGTGCAAAGAAATCTATGGACTGCAATACACACTTCAAAATAGTCATAGGGATGCAGATATAAAGCAATGTTTAAAGTGTCATACTTGTAATAAAAATGAACTTTGAATGATCTTTGCATATAAGAAAGCTCAGAAAAGCTTAGAAAAGCTGCAATTAGTAGCAAGATGAATGGAGTTATTATTTCCTATTCTTGGGAAAATATTTCATTAGTTTCATAAATATTTGAGAACAAACACAATGCTTTCATTTTCTGAAGGACAAAACACAGATTACTTTGATAAGAAGCTTTTCAGCAAATTGTCACCCTCCAGTAATATTTTAATTTCTAACTCCAAATGCCTTTGCTACCAAACAAGTCAGCACATACTTAGCAAACTCAGTGTTTGTTTTCTCTTAAATACCTTTTGCAACAATTAAATATATATCAGATCCAAAAGTCCAGGCCTCCATATGTTTTATTTCTTTTACTGGTAACTGATGAAGATTCCTAAACTCATTATTCAGCCACTGGTACAAGAGCACATTCTGGCTGGTATTAGACAAAGAAACTACTAAGTACATAATGCCTCCTCGAGGAAACAAGGCAATGTTCAGAGCTCTGTAAAGTGGAAGTTGATGATGCAGCACAAATACATTTTTATTCCACTGGAAAACCTGTAAAAATATAAAATATATTGTATTATATATTTTATAACAAGCACTAAGAAAAAATAAATTAAGTGATTTCATTAAAAACTTGAAATACTTATAAAAAGCTGATTTCCTCATTTCTGTGGTGGATCCTACATTATGGTGGAAGCACACCGATAAGCAGCGGTAAGTAACTACCTTACTGCAGGTACCTGTGCCTGTTCTTCAGATGAACAGGTTTATGGTCAGAAGCTATTTCTATTCCTATAGCTCTTGAATGTAATGGATTTCAAAACAGAAATGACAGTAGCAATATAATCAAACCAAGTCAAAATTACATATTAATGCAAGGAGTGTTGTTAACATTTAAACAAGTCTAGAATTTTATGTCTTACAAATCTGTAACAGAAACACAACTAATTTTTCAGGAATATATACTAAGTTTCTATAGTTCTATATTTCCTTCCTATTTCAAACTGAAAACTAACCAAACTACCTACATCAAAGCCATGGAAGGTAAGTGTATTCTAACCTGTATGGAACTGAAACTGGTGGTATCACTCACAAAAACCAAATAGTTTTCTTCATCTGCAGCAAAATGTTTGACAAGTGTGGTATCCATAATAGACAGGGTCTGTAGCTACAAGGAAAATGTGGCCAAAATGGTATTTGGAAGTCAGTTCAAGTTTATACATACACACACACACACACATTTTTTAAAAAACTGTAAAATTGCATATAAAACATATGTAAAATAATGTACAAAAATTGTCATAGATGTAATTTTTAATTAAAAAATATACGTGGGATGATTTTACAAAATTGATATTACTTATACATTTTTCAGAAAATTCTCTATGACTTAATTGCTCTACAATTTCCAAGCATTATATCTCACCCTCAAAGTATGACTATAAAAATCAGTAGACAACAAGCTGTAATAACTGTCATGGTTTAGGAATGGTATTTCTCAATTTAGTGTTCCCATTGAAACCCTCCAAATTCTGCCTCTTCCTTTCCCTCTGCAGTGGGATGGAGAAGAGAATTGGAAGCACAAAAGGTGAAAATCAAAGGCTGAGATAAGGACAACTTACCAAAAACAGGAACAAGATGAGAAAATGAACAGTGAAAACAACAATAATAGTGGTAGAGGGTCCAAGAGAGGCAAAGATTCACGTGTGAAAATGCTCACTACACACAGCCTGTCAATATATGAACCATGCCCACACTACCCCATCCCCCAGGAGGGCCCTTTCCCTCTGTGCCCAGCAAATGACATGAGGTGGAATAGAATAACCTCTGGGTTCCAGCCATGTCCCCTCATGGCTAGTGCAAAATTAACCCCATTCTGGCCTAAATGAGGACAGTAACTAACATCACTGACTCATGCAGAGTGCTCAGTTGCCAAACTAGCTGAGAACAGAGCTTTTTCACCACAACGCTTGTTTCCCAAAACAAGACATGGCTAGACAGAAGGGCCTCACAAAGTCCTTTCTAACCCTATTATTTAATGATTTTGTAAGTAAAACAGATTTACCTTCAATAGTTTGCGTCCAGGCATGAATGCATACACACTACTGTTGGAAGCTCCATGACTGCTACCTCCATGAGTAATCACAAGGTAGGGAGAGGTATGGATTTGGAAAGACACACAGCTTTTAGGATTCCACATAGTGAAATTCTGAGAGAGGAACAAAAATGTAGAATTGAAATGTCAAGGTTTTATTAAGAAGCATGGTTGGTATCTGTAAGCAAGCATTTACCTCAATGGCAACAAAAACTCCTTTCCACTGGTAGAGAGTAGAAAACACAGCTGGAGGCGAACGCAACAGCACACCATACAGGATTTCGTCCGATGGAAAGAAACACCAGCTAGCTGCCGACTCTTCCACAAAGCTTTGCAAAACAGACAGAACATTCATACTACCCCCTGCAATAGAAAAAAAGTATTTATCTTTACAGATAATTAAAGGTTTTTTACAGCACCATTTTCATTATTTATTTGCTAAAACCAAATCTAGTATTAGAAATCACAGAATATTCTGAGTTGAAAGGGATTCACAAGGATTATCATGTCCAGCTCTTAAGTGAATGACTCATACAATGGTCAAACCCACAATCTTGACATTCTTAGCATCATGCTCTAAATGCCTAAACTATATTCTCAGTTGTCTCTAAATAGTTAGAATAAGTGCATGTAAATACATGGAAATGGTACAGCACTGAGGTTGTACTGGGAGTTAAACAACAAATTAATTTCTCATGTATTACTATTACTTGTGGGAGATGCATAGGGAACTTAAATGTGATTCAGAGTGACTCAGTTTGGAATTTGAGAAAATTAACTAGATAGGAAGAAATAAAAAAGTGACAAAAAAAACTAAAAAGGTATTTATCCTCATTGTCTGTCATCACAAGAAGTAGTCATGGCACTAAGATTCTTAGACTGCCTATTCATTCAACACATAGAGAAAAGGGTGCCTTTTATATTATGTTAGAAAAGTCCAGAACTACAGGTAGTAAAGAACAGGTTTTATAAAGCAAAGGTCTTGTGAAAATGTATAAGCAACATGAAGAGCCATAGAGATTGCTGAAACACTGGTAGCAGTGGCGGATGACAAGCTGACTCTTAAGCAGCAAAGATCTTTTCTCTAATGAATTTTGATATCACTAAAGTATTACAGGTGAATTTTCATTTCAAAGATATATTTCCTGTATATTTTGTTACTCTGTAGCTATCTCCACTCTGAAAATAGCAACGGATGATCTCAATAAAGTGAACGTACTGATGCCAAATGCAGTATCCGACAATGTCTCCCACTCAACACTCACAGACACGTTGAGCCCATTACTCCGTGAAACTTTCAGATAAATTGTAGTGTTCGCTTCTTCAATTGTGAAGATATTTGTCCTAAATTTGAGAATTGTGAAAATAAATTTTAAGAAATATTATATTATAGTATAAAAATAGAAATTATATAAAATTATTATTATAAATGATATAGAAATTATAGTATAAAAATAGGATTCTTACTTTACTCTTTCAGCACAGAAAATGCAATTCAAAGAAAATACTAGGTTTGTTCTGTGATGGACTAATACAAATTAAGGTTGCCTAATGTTTCTTCACACAATACTTTGACAAAACCATGGGAAATTAAAAAAAAATCTTAAATTAGCCTGAAATTTAACACACTATCTATATGGGTAAAGCTGAATTATTTCTGAAAACATCACTCAGTATCATAGACTCGTATGATCATAGAATGGTTTGGGTTGCAAAGAGTCTTAAAAATCATCTTGTTCCAATGCTCTTGACATAAGTAGAGACATCCTCCACTATACCAAGTTGCTCAGAGCTCCATTGAACCTGAATCTCCAGGGATGTGGAATCCACAACCTTCTCTTCCCAGAGCCTCACTACTCTCACAGTAAGGAATTTCTTCCTGATATCTAATCTAAACCTTCTGTCTTTCAGCTTTAAGCCATTCCTTCATGTCTTGTCACTACATGCCCTTGCCAAAAGTCCCTCTCCAACTTTTGGACAGGTTTCCTTTAGGTGCTGCAAAGCTGCAATGGGATCAGCCCAAAGCCGCCTATTCTCCTGGCTGAACAATCCCAATTCTCTCAGCATTTCCTCAGAGCAGAGGTTCTCCATCCCTCTGATGAACTGAGTGGCCTCCTCTGGTCTTGCCACAACAGCTCCATGTCCTTCCTGTGCTGAGGACCCCAGGGCTGGAGCCAGCTCTGCACAAGCACACTCGCCAGAAAGGCACAGAGGGTCTGACCCCCCTCCCTCCCCTGCTGCCCACGGGGCTTTGGATGCAGCCCAGGACACGTTTGGCTTTCTGGGATGGGAGATCCCATGGCTGGCCCATGTCCAGCCCCTCACCAGCACCCCTGTGTCCTTGGGGGCAGGGCAGCTCTCAATCTGTTCATCCCTAGCCTGCACTGGGGTGCTCTGACCCAGGTGCAGCACCTTGCACTTGGTCTTGTTAAACCTCATGAGATTCCCAGGGGCGACTTGTTGAGCTTGTACAAGACGGCTCATTTGGTTTTGAAAAACAGACCTGGGTGAGGGTGTATCCTACACAAGCTTAAATAAATAGGTAAATTAGAAAATTTCTGATTCCCAGGACACTGGGAATTCCTAATATTGATTACTATTAGTGAAATGTTTGGGGACCGATGAAGTACTGTTGAAAGAAAAAATGCACAGAGAAATCAATGCTTCTAATGGTGAATAGTCCATTTTAGGTTTTTCTGTTCTTCTGTACAACGGTGATAGTGTTTGACAAATAGTCTACTTTTTAATATCATAAATTTTACAACTTGAGTACTAATTTTTTATAAAGGGAAACCATCTCTATGGAATATGAAAAACTTCTTTTTAATTGAATGAGGGTTCAGTACCTATTTGTAACTGGGTAGATGCTGAAAAGCCCCAGTGGAGCCTGGTTCTGTAATATTGTAATCATAGTTTGAACTCTGGTGCCTAGTCTGGCTCCTCCAGTCGGATTGAACAGGGTGACAATAAAGTGCTCATCCAATTCTGGTTCTTCATCCAGGATTGCAGAAATATGCAGTGTCTGAAAACAAGCACAGAAAGCTGCTGAGACTTGACAGCTAACAATGACAATGCTATTCAGGCCATGCTGCAGTTTCTATTCTTTCTCTGTACAGCTCTGGACAGCATGGAGGCACAACAGCAGCTCTTGAAACAGGAGAAGGCAGGAGAAAGGCATGTTCAGGCTGGGGTTCTAAAGGTCCTCTGGTGACCTCCATTAGTGCAACACTAACGTGACCATATCCACTTTCTTTTTATTTTTCCTTCCCCCTCTTTCCTCTGAAATGTAGCAGGTTTTGATCCTTTTTTCATGTTTTGTGCTTATTCCTCATATTCCTTGGTAATTCATAGTCCCCATACAGCTAACTGATCCCCTAATGAAGCTCAGTCAAGTTGGGCTTGCTTTACTTTAGTTGTCAACTGAACTATCTCATGGGCTACAGCGTAGTTACACTTCTGGTACTGGGAGCAAAGTAGGAAAAAAAGGCAATAGAGGAATATTTAAAATATACTTTTCTTGATGCTTTATTTCCTCTACTGCACCATGATGGATAAGAATAGGATTGTCTCAAGGTGGTCTCAAATCAGCAGAGAACTGTCTAGAAAGAAGTAGGTGTTTTCTCTGTCACTCTCCCCATTACAAAAGAGGTAAAAATTGCAGTAGTAAATGTAGCTTTGCCTTAGAAAAATTATTTAGGAATGACAGATTACTAAAATAATCAGGAACTACAACGCTTTAGATGTCTATTTATTTCTGCAATAAACATATTTAAAGACTGTACTGAGAAGTCTTTTACTCCCTACTTCTCCCTACAGACCTGCTAAACTGGAAAAGAAAAAAAATTAATACATGAAAAACACAAACATTGCTGAAATCTTCCAAATAATTTTTAAAAAAGCCTTCACTTTTTGCATTATAATTATCATATTACCTTAAATCTGACTCCCTCTTCCAGAACAATGTATCCTTGAGAAGGGGTCAAATCCACTGATGGCTCAGAAGAATTAATTTCACTTACAAGATATTGAACAGACACTGTTCCAAATATTCCCTGAGGAGGTTCTCTAATAATATTTAATACTGCAACACTTTCCATCAGATGGAGAGCTGTTTGCTCTCTTAGAAAGAAGTGATCACTGTTATTGAATGATAAAACTCCATGTCCATCATCATTGGCAAGTATAGTAATTGTGGCTTTTGAGAAATAAATAATAGAAATATGCTTTAATTAACATAGTGAAATATAATTATATACATATACAAATAAATAAATACATAAACCCATTCTTTCTTTTATATATGTATATCGCTTTTATGTTTTTATATTACTTAACAGAATATGTAAGAATTTTGCTTTACCCAGGAAGATTTATAGAAAGGAAGAATCTAGACTCTCTTATTAAAGCATCCAGCTTTTGCATTTTCTGGTTCCTTATTTTGCATATTATTTTGTTAGTTTTACACTTTTCACAGGAATGTTTAAGAACTTTCCAAATTTGTTTAACAGTTTACCATAGGAGCACACTGTTGTTTTCTAAAACATGATTATTCAGAAGAATGAAATTAAAGTGACAATTCTGAAGAATGAGAACATCAAAACTAAGTTTTACCTGTTGTGTTCTCCCCTAATTCCAGGCCAAATGAGGGATTTGTTAGAATTAACTGGAACTTCTCAACACCTTCAGGAATATCATCATCACAAATCGCAACAACAACAGATTTATTCCTTTCTCCATCAGCAAAAAAAAGAGTCTAGCATTGAAACACAGAAAGCATTGAATATTCAGTAGCTGATAATACACACGGGAATTTTAAACTAAGGTAAAGCAGAACTGCCTTAAACAGGGAGGAAAGAACAGGCAAGAAGAGGAGTAATTTCTATGTCCCTTATAAATTGATTGAAAAAGAAGCAAAACAGTTAAATAGTTTAGCACAGTGCAGAGTGATGACAAGCAAGAGCAATTCACTTTGAAAGTTCTGTTGCAAAAAATATTGAAACTTACATCTTATATGCTCTTGTCTAAGCAAAATTATATTTGAAACAGATGTTGGAAAGTTTACAATGTGTCTTATATTTAAAAATGCTTCAGTACTAAAAAAGAAAGAAAGATTAAAATAAGATGACTACATCTATCTCACTATTTAGATGATCAGAGCAACTGAAACAGGTTGTGAAATCTAGCTGTACTAGTGACCATTCTGCAGAGTAAATAAGATGTTCTTTTGAGGAAATTGAAGAAATTAAAACTACTACATTTAAAATTTGTTTCTTACCCTTGGGATCACATTAAAATCCAAACCCAGCTGTGCTTCCAAATTTTGGGCATAAAAAAACACAGACACATTGCCATAAGATCCTTTGTTTCGGTATGCCATTATGGTCAGATTCCCATGAGATTCATTAACTTCAAAACTAAAACAAAAACCAAGACAAATTCTCAGTGCTCACTGAGCATGTTCTTTTAATAATAATGGTAATTATTATTAAATTTTAATTATTTTAATAAGATGGTAGATAATTGTTATATTTTCACTTAAAATCATCCCCTCTACCTTTTAAGAAAAAGGCACTGTTACAGTAAAGTATTATTACCACTTTTGTAATGCAACCATTACACTTTTTTTTTTCATATCAAAATGAAATTGAACTATAGGATCTTTTTCCCCTACTTATTAGGGATTAAGCCTATCTACAAGCATGGATGCCTTCTTCCTAGCTCCTGGAAATCAGAGAAAATATGTGGGAGATGCCAATGTGCATGCTTACATGGATGTAAAGGCTTGGGCACTGGATGGAGGCTTGAGAGAGTGATGGGAGTTTACAATACCAAAGGAGGATAGTGAAAATAAATACATGGTAGCATGACGTTTCTGAGTAAACATAATGTAAATGCTGGTTTCTAGTGTGGGAATTATCTTTCCTGTTCCACTGAACTGAATGACGTGTTGTCATCTCAAACATCTCTTCCTATTGTAAATAGGAGTTTTACTGTTAACTGAAAATGAAAATAATTGGGCAACACTAATCATTAACTCCCATAGGAAGTTCTTCAAGGTGACAAGACTTACTTGGTACTTTCCCATTCAACTACTCCACTTACTCCATCATTAGCATCAATAACAATTTGAGAAGCTAAACCTTCCACATCTAAAAAGGAAAAGAGAAGGACATGTAAGAACAATAGAGTTAATTTTCATTATTTTCAAGTATTACATTAGCATTTCTTTATATCTTTGCTAATTTTGTAGAAGAAATACATAATTTTCCATTTCCAAAATGTGGAGGAGAATATGAAGTGGACAGGATACTTGGAAAGCCTTGAAAATCTGTCCTTACTAGCTTCCTATTAGAACTGCAGCACAGTGGCTTAAATTACCACCGTTACATTTAATATATTAAAAAAAAAAAAAAAAAAATTGAAGAAAACCCACAGCACAGAAAAATTAGAAAATGACAAAAGCAAGATTTTTCATTAAGTCTCAATTCATCAAGTCTTATTCATTGTATACTTTTATTATGATGACATTTAATCTTTTACAGACTGTGACATTCTGAACATGGGAGGGAAAATGAGTGGAAAAAAAAAAATAAATCCAGTATATATCATTTCATGTTCATGTTTCAATGCCTGATAATAAATCTTAATGGCACACACCACAGATTCTCCTATAAAAAAAAATAATTTCTTTTTAGTTAGTTTATGTATTGTACTATTCTATTGCTACAGAAAAACATGTCTTCGCAATAACTCTGTAAGATTATTGCATGTATTGCCCTGTGAAAACACTAAGCAATAGATTAATGCCAGCAATTAACTTCCACTAATTTCAGGGACCAGAACTTGACAGTCAGAACTTGATTCTTCTGAGAAAATAATGCCTTATTTTGTTTAAATAACATCACATGACTATGTCAATTTACGTAAATTAACTTTCAATAAAAATTGAAAAATAAATGAAGACTGACAATTTCTACAGAAAAAAAATTACTCCCCTAAAGCTGTAGTAAATATACTATTTTAGATCCATCAGAGAGATTCCTATTAAATCAGATAAAACTGAATAGAAGATCACTGCCATGAATCCAAACCTGACACTATGAGATAGTGATAAACACTAGCAGCAGCTGTAGCACCTCTACACAGACAGCTTTTAAGACAAAGTTTTAGAAATCCATAGGGATAGTGCATATAGACCCTTCAGCTCCCTAACATGACCCTCATCATGTCACAGTCTAATCAACTCACTCAAGATCTATAATACTTTGCTTTCAACATCAGATGTCTTATTTCATATCTGAATTCCTTCCCCTCTCCTGATGGCCTTCTGCCATTTTACCCCATCTTAAGTCTTTCTTCTATCCATTAAGTTTATTCATTTTTCTTTCATCATTCTCAAGTATTGATCATTTTTCCTTCTTGTAATGTTTTGCACTTTTGTATTAGAGTTGGTCCTTTTCTTCCACCTTTTCTAGATGATGGGATGGAGCAAGAGGAGCATGAAGAAAACATGTTCATTGTCCTGATGTTTGCTCTTTCTGCTCCATATCCATGCAGTCTCAGATCAGAAATAAAGGTCACTGAAATTCCATGTGTTTAACTGTATGTCACTGACATCCCAGACCTACACCACATACTGCATGCACAGGACAGGGACAGAATTTATTATGTATTCCAGACAGGTATGATTAACTGAAAGTCAATATTATGTGCAGAACACCCATCACCTTTGATATTAGACACCTAGAATTACATTAAGGATTTTCTATGGGGTATGGCATTGCTAAATCCTAAACAAATGTATTACACCAACAAAGGAAATACACAAAAAGGGAAAACAAGATTAGCATATAGTCTGAAAACAGAATTAATTGTGACATTTTATAATGAGGACAAACTTTTGCCTCATGGATTAAAACTGTTATCATCCTATGTACATCAGCATCAAGCAATCATGACTCAGACTGCTAACGACTTATGGCAAAAGGTAAGATTATATTGCACTCAGAAAAAAGTAAATCAGTGGTTTTACTTTACTGATAATGTAAGTACATGTTACTCTTCTTATGTTTTAAATTTTAGACTTGACTAATAACAGCTTGGTATTTACACATCAGCAATCAGTCTTGCAAGTTACCTTTCAGTCTGTAACGAATTAACTCTGTCACTGCAATACGCATGCAAAGAAAGGGAAAAAGAGATCATAGAAGAAGTTAGAAATAATCAGTGTAATTAGTCACTGGTGCCACAGGATAACCCAACCATCTTTAAAGCCAGTGGCAGCTATGCTACTGAGCTCAGCAGTAGAATGAAGACCTAAATAAGCAAACAATTAATGAAGTTCTGTAGGAAGAGTAGCAATAGAGTAGATCATGACTCCTAAATCTGATAGAGTAATAAAAAGATACTTTTGAAAGAGTGAGCAAAGAAACTATTTGAAGGAATTCTCTGTAAATATTTGTTTCTATCATTTACTTGGAAATTAAAATCTCATTAACACATTGCCTATGCAACTTTTCAGATAACTGTGTTCTCCAACAATTATTAAATAACTCCTCTATGAAAATTGTCTAATAATTTCTACCAAGCTTTGAAAAGTAAGAAACCAGTGTAATAAAAACTATGTTTGATGTTCTACAATGTTTCTTGCAGAATACTCTGTCTCATTTTGGCTTATTTGGGAAGTGGTAAGTGCAATAATGATATGGCAGAGTAATATAATGTGCGTTCAACTGATATAAAAATAAAATTGAACATAATTGTTTGTAAGTTGTTTTACCAAGTCTAGGTGGGGAGGAAGTTGAATGGTTCATAACAAGTTCCACTGAAGTTAAATTAACCAAGAAGAATTCTTGCACTTCTGGTACATCATCCTACAAAACACAAATCCAGTATATTCTCTTTCATTTTCTTTAATAAAAAATCACAGAATTTGCCAAAAAAGCAACACACTAGAAGTCTCTAACCCTATAGCAACACTAGAATTAATTTATGTTTCCATTTTCATAGAACATTTTTACACAAAATGTTAGTTATGAAGAAAGACATTATATTTAATGGAAAAGACTGTGGTGACAGTGAATGAGACATGAATAAATTTCTGCTCAATTTTAAAAGCAGAAATAGCAACCACTGATAAAGTAAGAGCCTGTAGCAAGCAATGAATCACATTGGTCTGAATATCAGAAAATAAAGTCTTAATGAGAGAGTTAAATTTCATTTAATTGTAAGTAGGACTGTTTTCTGTTATTATTTGTCTTTCTGTAATTTTACCATTAAAGACCAAAGCAGTCTTTCTAAATTACAACAAAATTGATAGCTTCAAGTAATACAGCTTGCAAGATTCAGGTTCCACAATATTCCTTTTCAGTTGTCATACAAGTAAGTATGCAGTGAAAGGACATAGAATTTACCTCTAGAATAGTAACATTTATGGCAGCTGATGTTTCTCCTTCTTCCAAAATCACTGAGTCAGAAACAGCTACATAATCAGCTCCTGGTTCAGCCAAGGTCCCCTCTGTCTCATTACTTAAGGAGACCAATCCTGGAACTGTGGCATATGTAACATTGATAGCACCTGTTTAAAATATGACCAAAATAAAAATCACTTTTTTTTTTTTCACTTCTTATGTAATGCTCACTAGAATAGACAAAGAAAATAGACCAAATGCTCACTGAAAAACTGAAAAGCTTAACTACAAACCAGAGGATAAAAACACTAATCTGAAAGCAATGGGATTTATTTCTTTCAGTCCAGCCTTTAATGATTTGTCCAAGAGCAAGAACTCAGAAAGCATTAGGACCCAATGTATTCATATATTTGAGGTACTGTGAACTGCAAATATTACATTACATACCTGGGACATCTAATGTATTATAAATACCAGGTTTGGTGTCAAGGGAAGTAAAGTGTTTCAGGAACAACTGATGTCTAAGAAAGGCTCTAAAGAGAGTTCTAAATTTAGTTTCCTTCCCAGAAAGACTGACATTTATGTTGATAGAGGATAAAAATTAGGAGACATGCTGATATATATTACTAAAGGAAAATCTCGACTTTTTTTTTTTATATATATAATAAAAATATATCTCACTAATCTGCCAGTGTAAGTCAAATTGCAAATTTAAAGACAGTGATCCTGGAGACAAAATGAAAAATTAAACTGAAATTTAATCTGTGCGAAATAAACATAGGGTATGAAAAAATCTTAGTTTTTATAAATAAAGATCGAATTCAGTTGAGAGATTTTACATTTACAATGGATACTTAGAACAAATTAATAGTTTCCTAGGTAGTGTTCAAAAGGTAATCTAGAGACTGATTGACATTAAAAAACAAATGGGAAAACAAAAAAATTTTTCCTCTACAAATTTGTAATGTCTCCACATCTTGAATGTTTGTTTCAGCTGATCACTTCACCTCAAAACAGATAAGAAAAAATAAGAGAGATTATTACTGAGGTCTCAATATAGTTTAAAAATGCAAATAGAAAATGATTATGTATGTTCTCAGTGGAAGTCAAAATAGTCAGGAAACAAATCCAAAAAAATATTTTGGTACACAGCACATTATTGAAGTTAGTACCACTTAATTTGATTTTAAACAAAACTGAATTGAAAAGAAATACAGATTTCTTAGGAGAGGCACAAACTGAATCCAGAGGCATCAATGCAACTTTTTCCATGGGATATTCTTAAACTGTCAGAATCTGACAGTTTATAGAGGGGATGATGTGGGAATGATAATTCCATATAGGTTCCTTTTCTCATGTTTTTTATTTCTTCTGGACACACTAACAATTGAAGTCAAACGTGTGGGACATAAAAGTACAACCCTAACATCCAACTAGCTATGTCATAGCTCCCAGATCCCTTGCTGTGGAATTAAAGGCAATAGCTTCAGTTTTAACTAAAACTCAGTTTCCAAATCTTCAGTAATGCGTCTAAAAGTTCTGAAAACATCAACTATATCCAAGATTTTCCAGAATTTCTAGCCTCCCTGTCATGGCTTTCATTTTTCTAATGATTTTGAAAACAAAATTTAATTTTTTTTGGAGATGTTATACAGACCTAGAGATCCAAATTCTCTGTTAATAAAAAGCTGAACTGTTTTGTTTTCCTCTGGAAGTAAAACTACCCTGGATGGAGAAGCAAAATTCAGTACTCCATGTGGTTCATCACTAGCTTCTACTGTCAGAACCGCTTCATATCCTTGACTGTCCAAAACAGCAGCACCAGAAGGAGAAACACCTGTAAAATAATCAATGGACTACAGTTACTAGTGTTAGGTAAATAAAGTTTTGTCTTACATTACTGCTGTTGTCTATGTACAAACAACAGCCAGTAAGACTGAGAATGAAATCAAACCAAACACATATGCTCACTGAATTTTACAGATGGTGTGAATTGTACATGTAATTTTGCACTCTATAACAAGCACAGGAATATTCAATCACAACAAAAATAGTACACATAAAAAATATAGAGGTCAAGACTGTACTAAGAAATGGGAAAACCAGAAGAGACAATGTTGAATATGAACTTTCCTAAAGAAATTCTATTGTAAAAGGAAGGAGAAAGTTTTTCTAGGAATTCATTATAAAAATTTATATTCAAGATGTCAATCATTCCATTAAGAAATTACTGAAAGTGTTGCCTTGAAGAATAACTGTATTGATTTATGGTTATCCTGAAGGATCAAAAGAGTAAACAAATTATTAAGGCAAGTTGTCAAGGCACCTATCAGCAACACCACCCATGTCAAATTAGTTTGATGTTTAGAGAGTAATTCCAGTTTAACAAAGGGTATTTCAGAAGGGATGGGTCTCATGCTTCTTTTCTCACTATAATTTTAATGAAAGAGTAAAATATTCTGACCTCCTGTAATTCAGACAGATCAGAAAGACAATATGGTAGAAAAAATTGTTTAAAAATATAAAAATATCCATTTTTTATGACATCTGTATCATATGTGTACATAAATACACAGAAGCATCAAGTCTGTTTCAATAAAATGTGGACAAATTTTGCATAGTTTGCAGTATTTTCAATATTCTTAGTCCTACACTTCCAATATGTTGCATACATACAAAACTATTACACCACTAAATGGCAATTTTAGTTATAGCAGATATAGCATTCTGTAGTTCTGCATTACCTTCTGTTTTGATGTTGTATAGGATGATCCGGTACTCTTCTTTTTCTTCCGGAATATGGTCATCCAGCAAGTGGACATATAATGTTGTATTCAATATCCCCTATAAATGTTATAGACAAAACTGATTAGTCATTAGTGTACAGAATACAAGTAGTGTTACTCTATCATACGTATTTTGAGCAACATCTTTAAGAAATGTCAAGTTAAAATACTGAAAACTATAAATTCCCTGAAGTTTAATCATATCAAGACAAAGAAGACTGCTTTAAAAACATACTTGTTTCATCATCTCACTTCAAATTACAATATTCTCTTTTAGCTGTTAGATTTGCTTGTGGACTCACCTCAGGAAAGAAGAGAATTCCAGAATAGCATTCAAAATTTTGTTGTACGTTATGTCCAACTATCTTCCATTCAACTGTAACATTTCCCAGTCCTGGGGCAGTTCTTACAATATGAAATTGCAGTCGCTCTCCTAGGCACAAAGGACAAAATGCAATACTTTGGGGTTTCTTATTCTACAATTCAACTGTTCAAATGAAAACAAAAAATATGAATCATATTTGAAGTATTTTTATCTAAAACCTTAATATTTTTGATAGTGAGCTTCAAAGTAGTTATATAATAACTTTTTATTATTATTATTATTATTATTATTATTTTTTATTGTTATTATTGAAACAAAACCCCCACAAATCCAAACTATTTCCTCATGGGTTTTTATGAATTTAGTTCGTTCTTGGAAAGAAGTATCAAAATATAAAGGTACCTGGTTCATATGCATAACTGCTATCAAAACATGTACGAAACTAAGAGCAGTATCTGTGAACTAAACGAAGAATAAATGCTCTATACACAGCTTTAAAGCAGCTAACTGGCAAAGAATAGGCATGTTCCTAACATCTGCAGTGTCTTGTGACTTTACATAGTTCATGTGAAAAAATACTTGTAGTCACCTGAGAGTCCCATTTATGTGAGTTTGAATTTAAAAATGTTATCAGTTTCTGGATGTTAGACCAATTGATTAAATATTAAAAACATTTAAAAAACACCATAATTACTTCTTATAGATGTATATTTTCATTTGATACTTAATATCTCTGAAATTACAATAAATTATTAAAAATTAATAAATTATAAACCATTAACATTTGTATTGAAATAATGTCCTTATAAAATTATGAGTTATTGTTTTTTTCAGTTATAGCACTATATACATACTATACGTAGCAGAGTATTTCAGGTCCAGATAAAAGCTTTTAGCTTCAGCATGCTATGACTAATCTTTAACCAATGGAAAGTATACAAGGTCTTCATAACCTTGGGGAATGAGATGGTTTATATTAATTTCTTGGGCTCATTAAAGGCTGCTCTTAGACTACGAGACTGCAGCTGGCTTGTCAGGCAGATCAGAACCATCGAAGTGGAGTGATAAAGAAACTGGGCACAATAGATACAACTATCTAAACTAAACCCAAAAGCATATGGTGTCCTTTCATAATAGGAAAAGAACAGATTATGTTCTTTTGAGACAGACTTTCTTATCCAGCAAAAAATTCAGTGCACATGTTCCTGGACAGAAAATTTCTGCTAGTTTTCTCCACCCATCAGTTTACATATCAGATATATCTGAGAATTACAAACTGAAGAACTGAGATTCCAGCAAAGGCTAGCAAGAGCAGCCACCATTTGTACTGTTACTGTCCTATGCAGAACTGTACAAACCCTACATAAAACATGAAACATGCTCTCTAAAAGCACTAGTAGACACTAGATATCAAAATATTATTGGTCTTAAAAGTCATGACTAAGTGATGACATCAAGACTGTGACACTCCTAAAATGAGCTACCATAAAAAAATATAAAGAAAAACTTTAGAAAGATGGAAGGTTTTTTTCCTATTTTATTCTGTGGGAATATTTTCTAGATAATTTAAAATTAATTTTAAGTCCATAATAGATAATATTTGCTTAAGATTACCAACTGGTCTGTATGATTGGGATTATATACAGTTCTGGAATACGGTATAAATGAATGAGAAATGCTAAAAGAAAAATGCAATGAAATGCAATGCCAATAGAAACAAGGCATAACCTTCAGAAGAAGGAAGGGAAAGAAAAAATAGTGAAATATAGTTTTGAAAATAGCCTATGCATCTCTGCCACATCATTTAAGTGTTATGTTTGCAAGAGTTAAAAATCCAAAGAAATGAGTGCTAAGTATGTGGTTACTCTCTGTTTGCTGTCATTCTCTGAACAGTGACAGAGTCACTGAATGGTTATCAACAGAAAGCACAGAGATGGAAGCTCATGTTAAACAAACTGAGTGTGGTCAACACACAGAACCCACCTTCACGACCAATAACAGACCTTCCATCTGTCTGGAAGCTAATGATTCCTGCCACATTGTCACTTGCCAGGATAACCACTGTGACAGTGTCAAAACTGGGCAGAATCCTACTCCCTCCTTCAGTATGCACCAGGCTGACAATGATGCTTTCATTATCCTCCGGCTCTGGATCATCTAAAATGGTCAGAGTGACCATCTTTTTTGTTTCACCTAAAAGCAGAACATAGACATACTTAGATGTTCACATGAAAATCACATTTTAAAAAGATGCAATCATCTATTCTAATAGTTACGTCTCTATGAAAATTTATTAAATTACAAATGAAAAGTTATATTAGGCAATATAATTAACAAATTATATTGTATAACAAATATACTCTGCAGAAATTTACAATGTTGGCATGACTTCTGAATGCCTAGAATTCTTATTTGCTTTCTAAGTTCTCCAGCTTTCAAATTTTAATTAGAAAATGAGAATATAATTATTTTAAAAAGAATTACCAAGTGAATACACTTTCTGATGAACAACATGCAGACATATGTACACGAAATTTGACTACATATTACTGGACCAGGAAATGCATTAGAGTGGACTGTCATTGCATTAGTTACCTGTCTTCTTGAATATCAAAGAATGGCAATGTAAGCAGCAAACACAATCAGTTATCAGTCTCTATAATACAATACAATCTGCAAAACAATCCTATTTGTCATTGTATGTGCATAACCTATACTAATAATTATATCAGTTTGCCACATGCATGTATTTTTTTGTTATACTGCCTTTCAAAGTACTTTGGAAATAGTTTTAAGTAAACTTATAACACTAATATAATTACAAGCCAGTTTCCTAATTCCTCCTGGCAACCCTTCATTTGAATTCATTCATTTTCTAAATGAACACTAGAATCTTTACTACATTCCCAAAAATTGTTTCCAAAGCAACTGTTCAATCTTCTCAGACTTCTAAAGTATAAAATACATCCATCATGTTGCACAGTGCTTAAATAATGCCTGCCACAGACTTTTCTTTGCAATTTTTTACCTATCCTGTTATGTAACAAAATCAATACAATCTCAGAATCTAAATATATATATATCATTAAAAATTAGTACTGTATTGACTAAAGATTAACAAAAGATCACTTAGGCCTTTTCCCATTTTCATTATCTTTGATACAACAACTATTTCAGTAATACTATTCCTTATTTATTTAGTAAAAATGCTATCTTTATAAAGTATACTGCAGTATTTCTTAAAAAAATACTAAACTATTTATACTTTTCATCATTATTTATTTATTTATTTACTTTAGTCTTTGTGTTCTTTGTGTGTGTGTTTGTTTTGTGTTTTCTTTAGTTTTAGACAAGAGAAGTTAGTGCTAAACCTTGCCTCACCTTCAGCAAACACCAAAATCTCACCAACACCCACAAAATCCAAGTTTGGGGTAGCAGTTCCACCAACAACACGCCATTCCACTGCCACCTGTCCCAGGCTGCCTTCTGTCCTGTGTATCATTAGCTGCACGTTGGCCTGAGGGCGTTCTTCTACTTCAATATACTTCTCTGTTGCATTGGGACTTACAATGTAGATCTTAAATACTCCAAAGGCATCCCCATTCATCATTATGGTAACTGTGGAAGTATTTGGCTGTCCAATAGTTGGTTGATTTTTTAAGCTGGCTGAGATATTCAATAGTTCAACTTTCAACAGGGATATAGTGAATATTTCATCCAGCTCTGGCAGGCTGTCAGGGAGTATGGTAACTGTGAGATTTGCAAACTCTTCCCCTTCCTGCATGATGGCCCACTGTCTTGTGACAGGTTCGTAGTCACTACCAGCAACGGCTTGTGTGCTGAACAGAATGGATGTACTGCTGATGTTTTTCTTGTAGGTCCATAATCCTGACATGTTAGTTAATGGACTGATCTCTGTTGTCAGCCAGAGGCAGAGAGGAATCTCAGAGGCACTGGAAAATGTGAAGGCTGAACATGCTTGTTCTTTTAGGCACTGAGCTGCACAGGCATACAGTGGGTCACTTGCTGCTGATACATTCACTCTGGTCTTGGATGGCTGGTCAGGAATTCCTTGTACAGGAGACTCGTAATAGTCCAGTATATCCTCACCTTGCTCAATGGCAAGAGCTACAATGTCAGTCTCAGAAGTGCTGTAAAATATTTGCAGCTGACCAAACCTTCCCCCACTAAAAGACATTAAAATAAGAATGTTATATTAGCTGGTGAAGCACGTCTAATATTCTGTATGTTACCGAGTTAAGAACAAAAATGAACAAAATTAACTAACACCTTCTGAATTGCTAAAAAGTTACCACTTGCCAATTAAAGTGACTTCCCTTGAAACTAGTTCCAGAATAACTGAGCAGTTGGGTTTTTGGAGAGCAAGCTTGATTGTTATAGCTTGAGTAGCAGTCAGTTAAGCATGCGTGTTTGTAAACATTTGTTTCTAGGAGCTGATTTAGTCCTCCTAGGACTATCAAGGAAGAAAAAGCCTTTGCTGTGTAGCATTGTTATCATTCCTCTGAGGTGTCCTCAGGATACCACATTTCAGGTGCAAAACCTGTTCTGCTTTTAACTTTGTCTTCCATCACACATCTGATACACTTTGTCCTCCAGTTCACATCACAGAAACAGGCTGGTTTGCAGCTTTAAATGGCTTGACAATTTAACAGGCAAAATAAAACATCAAGTTTACACTACAAACATTTACTACATTTGTACTTTATGTACATTTCTAACAGGAAGACATCTAGTTCAAAATCAATGTATATGAAAAGACAGAGAGCTGGCAGATCAAGAAATTGATGCAAATACCTATACAAGGGCATGACATTCAAAATTATTGCCAAAAAATACTCAACAAAAAACAAACCAAACCAAACAAACAACAAAACAACAAAAAATAGATTTAACATCATATTGTATTTATAATACAGACCTTCTCCTGACTGATATATTTGCAAGTAAACTTCTTTCTAGTGGCTCCTGAATTCGATATGAGGATTGATGAAAGAAAACTGTGCCATAAGGATTATCATTGGCAGGTATAACAATATTTGCTGTGCCATCTAACCCGATAGCACCACCGCTGGAGGCCTGAGTTAATTCTACATGGACAATCTCAAAAAGAAAAAAAAGAAAAACAAATAATGCAGCTAAATAATTTTTGCCACTTCTAAAAATAATCACAAGCAAAATAAAATCTGAACTTGTTGCAGCTTCCTGAGATAACATTTCTTGTTTTGATGGGCACACATCTCTTATACAAGTTAAAACTCTAATATTGTTCAAGAGAGATATAACTGCTCTACTTACTTCTTCTACTTCTGGAACATCATCAGCCAGGATTTCCAACAGCAACATCTGAATGGCTTCCCCAGGGGCAAAAGTTATATTACCCATGGCAACTTGCAAGTCATCGTCAGCAGGATGTCCATTAATGGTAGCAGCCCATTGAACAGTAACATTACCCAGTGTCCCAGCATTGCGGATTATTGGCAGATTTATGGTTACTGATCCAAATTCAGGTTCCTCCACAATGAATTCGGTATTCTGAAAAACTGACATACACCATAGGAGGATGTAGTGCATTAACAATAAAATTGAAAGTAAATATATCAGTTCCTGAAATACAGAGGTTTACTTTATTTGCTTGCATTTAGTTGTACAGGTAAACCCCTTTTAATCATTTTTAAACCTAAAAGCAAACTTTCAGTACTCATATTTTCATCTGCAGAGAAAATTAGCATGAAAATTAAGCCCTCAACCAAAAAGTCTATTCCAATACACCCATTGTTTGAGGCTAAACATGAACAGTTTCTTAGGTCTTGGAATATAATTTCATAATTATTCCCAGCAAAGGAACTGCTTACCAGATCTCATGTCACTTATTGAAGAGATAAATTAAAACTATGTAACATGGAATATGTTAAGTAGAAAACACAGAATCACAGATTGGGTCAGGTTGGAAAGGACCACTGTAGATCATTTGAATCAAGCTCCCTGCTCAAGCAGGGTTATCCCAGACCACATGACACACGTGTGCATCCAGACAGTTCTTGGATGTTTCCACTGAGAGAGACTCCACGACATCTCAGGGCAACCTGTTCCAGCACACCATCACCAGCACAGGTCTTCCTCATATTCAAGTGAACTTCCTGGGCATCAGTTTCTGCCTCTTGTCTTTTGTTCTACAGCTTGGTGCCACCAATCAGAGCCTCCAAGAGGCTCAATCCTTTTGTTATATTAAAGCCCCACTACTCCTTTATTACATGTTTTAATTCAGCTCATCTTATCTTTTCCTTTACTTTCTACACCCACACTTCCGATTCTGAATGTTTTTATTCAGTTGCCAAGTAGCAGCTCCCCCAGAAAAAAGAAAATATGTACTCCTTTACCAAAGGATCCAAATGGGTCATCAGAAGCCTCAATAGTTATGACTGCCCTCGTCAAAGATCCAAGCAAGGCTCCTCCTGTTGTTTGGTTCAGCAGCTGAACATAAAATGACTCCTCAAGTTCAGGATTGATATCATTAATTATATAAATTGGCACAGCTTTACTTGTTTCCCCTTCTAGTAAGACAACATCTGATGAAGCTACACTGTAGTCCTCACCTAGATTTGTAGAAGAAAAAACCCAAAACAATAAAACCCAGATAATATCAATGTTTTATTGTTCAGTATTATCAGTAATACCCATATTCTTGTTGCTTATACATGCAAGTCTTTTTTTTTTTTTTTTTTTTTAATTTATTTTTTTATTTATTTCCTGTTGACATTCAGATGTCTAGAGGAAGCAAAATGAAACTTGGTTTGGTCAAAACAGAGTTTGAACTGTTAGACCAAGAGGTAATTACAAAAGGTCCATCATTGTCTGCTGTATGCAAGGTCACACTACTATGTTTCTATCTTTGATTTATAATTGCTGCCCAGCTTTCCAAGAGATAAAAGTAAAAACAGAAGCACCTTGTCAAAGTAGATTTCAATAAAGGGCACATTTTATATGTCAACTTCAGTTTAGGTAAATTTGTCTCAACTGTCTAGAGGAACATCTGTGATACACTAGATCACAGCTTTGCTTCAGAAACTAATTGAAAGCATGATATAAATCTAGCTACACATTTAACTTACAACACTCTGTTACATAAAAATAAAATTAAAAGTTCTCAGAGAATGTACCACCCACATGCTCAATTTGGACATAGCTGAAATACAGTACACTCAACTTATAAATGCCTAAGTGATCCTGAAGACTTCATAATTTTTCTCCTTTCTTAATGTACCTTCCCTACAGCAGGGACCAACTGGAGAAGTTTACATCCCATTCTCAGAAGTACAAGGCTCCTTGGGTTTTGATTTTTCCCTGTTTTTTTTACAGCTGAGTCCCCAGCTCTCATTGCCTTTCCAATAAGCTCAACTAAGCAATACACAGTGGTTCTAAATATGTACATGGGACTAAATTGTTTTTACATGTACTACTATAGTATTTGGGGGAGTGGGGGGGGGGCCCAAAGGACGTATAAGTGGTGGTGTGCTACTAAGTAAACAAATAACACAATTATTTCCCTTATTTCATTTTTAGATCCTCCAGTGATAATGACTAAACTTTCCCCTAGGTCTTAGGTTCATATTTGCTAAGCACAGTCAATGCCTTACTACCTTTTATTTCATGCTTGTTACCTAATAGAGCATTCATTACACACTTGTTTGTTTTAGCTTTAAAACAGGCTGCATAGTTCTGCTATTCTGCGTTCTTACCAGCTGTTGCAGTTATTGGCATAGCTTTAAATTTCACAGAAACATCTGAAAATATTCCCCCCGTTCTGGTCACGTTAATGATTGGTCCAACATAGTTTTCAGCAACTCTCACAGCTGAAGCTGAAAGCTGAAGTGTTCCAAAAGCATCATCATTGGCATTGATAATCACGTGAGCTATTGTCTCACCCACTAAGCCAAGTCGGGGAGAATTTATAACTGAAATATAAACAAAACTTATTAGGGGTAGGTACCCATAATAGATACCCCTAAAAGAAATGCTTACTATTCATGGGTATAGAATTCATAGACATACACATGTGTTTAATTGTCTCTACTTTTCAAGAAAATTATCTTTTTTTCAATTAGACAAAGCATAACTACAAATCATATCAAAATACATGGGTTTAAATTACGTTCTGGCAGAAAATCTGAACATTAATCTATTATGCTGTGGAGCATACAAACCATAATTTGTTTGAAAAGATGAGGTACTGTGAATTTATTTATTTATTTATTTATTTATTTATCCATAAGACTAATAGTAAGATCAATACAGTTCAGAGTAATTTCAGTTTTACTCTTGATATGATGAAATATAAGTTCAGATTTCAACTCAAAGTGGAATTACATTTGAAGCTACCTCTTATTGTGGGCAAGGGCAACAAATAAACATGCCAAGAATCTCTGAAGCACAAATCAGGCTGTAATGACCTGAATTTATCTGAATGAGAAATTAAGTAAAAATTGTCAACACTAAGAAAGCAGCATGTCACTAATTCTACATCACCTTTTTTTTTATAAGACTTTTTTGTATTTTAATAAGAAAAACTAGGTTAGTTTTTTCCTACTACTGAACTTCCAGAAATAATGTTAAATGAGAAGATATTAGTGCACAAATACTGTAACATATTTGGCCTGAAAGACCTCAGATAAGACAGTGCAAAAGGGATAAAGAAATACTTGTGCTTTTCCAATAAAATAGTGTGCCAAAGGAAATAAATGCTAACAGGTACAAGCCAGGTAACTACGAGATATATTAACTATACAGAGTTTGGCAGAGGTAGAGAGTTCTTCATTTATCTTGTTGCATATTCTCCTGTTACATATGAATTATCTTTATAGCTATACTGTGGGTTGTATGTAAGACACTTACTTGGCCGATCCTGAACTTTCTTGAGCAAAACAACACTGCTTAGCTCCACAAAAACAGATTCTGATCTCTCAGGATCATCATCATCCAAAATAGGCAAGGATATTGTGGCCTCACTTTCATTAGTTGCAAAGATCACATAACCTGTAATGGGTGTATAGTCTTTTCCCTCTATTGCTCTGACAACATCCGGTGGAAGAAAGGGCAACTTTTCTTCATCACCAATAGTTCTGTATTTCACCATTACTGTACCAAGGAGACCAGCACATCTTATAACTGTCAGAGAGATATTCTTTGTTTCTTCCTCAACTTTAATTGGTCTGTTTTGCTCAGAAAAGATGAAGACTCCATATGGATCATCATTTGCTAAAATAGTTAATGTTGCATTAGTATGATATCCAAGACGACCAAGGGAGACATTGGTGATCAAAACTGAAAACATCTTATCCAATTCAGGAACATCATCTGGAGAAATCTGTAATGTAATATTTGCTCTCACTTGGCCAACATCAAATGTTACATTCCCATCTGTAGAGATCAGGTCATTGGTAAGATCACAGATTATCATCCAATGTAATGTCACCTGAGATAAGGCCCCATGACTTCTCACAACCTAAGAAAAACATATAAAGATGTGCATATTTTTGTTCTATGAGAAAGAAAACATAAAAGTGTGAAATGCAATTAAGCAAGCACAATAACATGATGAATTAAAGATATGTCTGTGTTTTAAAAACACACAATTTTTATTATCTTAGCTCTGCAGAACTTATATTATCAACACTTATTTTAAGACAGTAGGCCCTTGATACTAAATAAGTATATTTTAAGTTTTTGGGTATTATTATTATTATTATTATTATTTTAGTTTCCAGGTGAATAATTATACATTAACAAATGCTGCATGACTGGAAAAACAAATGTTCATGACAAAGTTGTTATAAAGCCCATAGACTAATGACAACAGCATCAGAGAACACCAGAAAAAACAGACAGAAGAGTGTAATGCAGCAACATGAGACTCAAAGCTTTCCCACCTGCAGCACAACATTGCTATCTCCATCTTCAGGCTCAGTTCCATTCATTGAAAGGGACTCAGCACTGAACTCAAACACACCATGAGCATCATCAGAAGCCTCAATAGTCACAAGGATGTGGGATGCAATTCCCAAGCTAGCTGTTAAATGCAAGTTCCAAAAAAGGTTATTTTTATCTCTCATGTTTTCTTACATAAAAGAAATATGCTACAAAAATACATAAAAGAGAATGAAGTATCTGTGCTATTTGTCTTTGTTTTGTTTTTTTTTCAAATTCATGGTAACTCCCTGTGTGGAAAAGGAACTGACTTTCAGTAAGGCAGTCCTCTCAGCCCTTCTATGGAACTACACAACAAGAAAAAAGTATAATTTTAAGGGAGGAACCAAAACAAAATTCTTACGGTTTAAGAATGAAAATGAAGCAGCATTTAGGACACTGAGGAGTTATATGGTAAACCACAGTATAAGTGGAAAGACAAGATGAAAGCAGGTCTCATCCAAACATAAGCTGAATGAAAGACAAAAAAATAACCAAAAAACCCCACCAAGTCAAGTAAATCCTACTTTTAAAGATATTGTCATAGGTGACATAACCTGCTGCTCAGAAAGTAAAAGAGCCTGGCACTTAAGGAAACCATTTCTGGAAACAAGTAAAAGGGAAACAGAATGCCAAACAAAACAACAACAACAAAAAAAATACTCTACTGGCATATGGGTGCTCATACAATATTTTTATGTCTGCAGGTTTTAATTTGAAGTCCTATATGCATAGAGTTTTCCCATATATTTTATGTTATTTCCTTATTTGTTTTTTTTTTCAATTTTAAAATACCATTGTTTTCTGCATAGCATGACATAAATAAAAACATGAAGTAATAAAAGAAGAAAAATGAAAATAAACTCATTATTCATTAAAAAATAAATTCATTATTCATTAAAAAAATCTAATACAATTTATTGTTCTTTAAGAGTATTTTTGCCATAAAGGGACCAAAATGATACATAAAATGTATCAAAACATACAATCAGGGAGTTTTAAAACTGCCTTCAATTTAAAAAGTGCTTTTGCTTTTTTCTCCCAGGAAAATTTGACAATGTTCGGACAAAGATAATTTTGTAAACTTTAATTCTGCAATTATTATATTGTGTTTAGCAACAATATAGTTTTGATTATATGAGAACCTGTTGTTCTCTGCTTTACCTTAAACACTGTTAGTGAAATTACACCTAGATAAAAATGGAAAATATTTTTTTATTAAATATTATGCTAAATTTAAATTAATAATCTGTAACTGCATGCAAAGAAAGTTGCATCAAGGATAGTGATTTCTGATTTCATTTATATTACAATTACAAATAAAATATAGGATTAATCAAAAAAAGCTTACCATGTTGAGGGACAGTTGAAAGGAAGAAATCCATATTTCCATCACCACTACCACTTCCATCATTTCTAAAAAGCTCAGCAACTTTAAGATGACAGACATACAGATATATACACATATATACATTTATAAATAAAGGAGAAGCAGAAAGTTATTTAAACATTTCTCGACAACACAAAAAGACAGAGATGTACTCTAGGAAAGTGTCAATTTGCAAATGAAAGTATACAGAATTTCTGCTATAAGCCAGAAAAAATACTGAATAGGCTACCTCTTGTTAAATTTATTGCATTGGAAACAGCAAAAGGAAGTCAAAAGGAAAGAAAACACATACACCTTTCTTTTATGTTTTTCTTTTCCTTTCCTTCTGTGTTCCCTCTTCCTCAGTCCAAATGGAGAAATTAGAAATGGGGCAGGGGGAAGGGGGAATCAGTGGCTAGACCCCGACAAACTTTTATTCTAATATTTTCTCACAAATCAAAAACTTGTGTCAGAAAATTGAAAAAAATTGGCAGCTTAACTGATGGAGCCTTTACCCTAAGTTTTGTGCTTGCAGTGGTATTGGAAAGCTCAAAAATATTAGGCTCAGAAGGTATCTGCCTCTAGTAAATTACCAGTCAGCTGCAAGTTTTCTTAACAAAAAAATTCAAAGAGGAAGGTTTGTTTAACTGAAACAACTACTTGACCAAAAATCCCACAAGCATGAAAACTCAGAAACCTTTATCAAAAGAATGCTAGCATAACACCATAGTGCCACATTGCATCACAGACATTCATGCTAATATGATCTAACTTTCTAGAAGGCATCACACTTGCAATTCTGAATTGCTTAGAAACATTGTATCAGTTAAAAAGGAACTTTATGACTCTCAATATTTTGAGTTACTTCTTTTCCTCCAACCAGGAGGAACCTCCCTTTAAAACATTTTGCAATGGAAATAGATTCTGTAAGGCAAGAGTGATTTTACATGGCAGGAGCACTGCTTCTTGCCTACAGTTTTAATACCTATGTCTCAGCTACAGCAGGACTTAGACTCGCTTCTAGCTAATTCTCCAACTCAGCTAAACTCCCACATCTCAAAACCCACAGTTTTCTAATGGTATATTCCATTTGAATCAGTTATGATACAGTTGATTACAATTTTTCCAATTTCCTTCAAGTGGCAGATAAAAAGCACACCTTTGGCTGTTAAAACTTAAATACTGACATCTTAAAAAAAAAGAAAAAAAAAAAATCAAGCTTTTTTTTTTTACCTTATTTTAATTCTCTCTGCCAACTATGTAATTATGTAATTTAAAAAACAGCAATTCTCTTTGAATGTATGGTAGTAATATACTTTCTTTGAGATCTGGTCATTTACTGCAATGATTAGCAAAACATCTGAAGGACAGTTTTTTCCTAAAAAGAATTGCTGCTGTCTGGAGGGTGTGTCTTTGGAAATAACATGGAAATAGTTCACAAGGTTATATTTCAAGGCATGAGTAAAGATCATGAAAATACAACCAGTGGATTGATATATGTGCCTTACCTCCTCCCTCTGGGTTCAACAGCTCCACTTTAAAAGTTTTTTCTAGTTCAGGAATAGAATTGTCAGTGATGTTAACAGTAATGAACTTGTATCTTTCTCCAGGCTGAAATTCCATTGAGCCCCAAACAGCCTGAAATATGACAGGTCTTCACAGCTTTGTTCAAGTTTAGTGTTTTCATCCAAATGAAAAAAGAAATACAACCTCAATTCTTTTTTTCTTTATCAAAACACTACTTTTCTTTAACTTAAAAAAATCTGCTGAGTCTTTGTTATAAGAAATAGTCATCTAAATTCGCTGAATTGTGGGCATCTTCATTTATCTACATTTTTCTGCACAAACAGCAGTCAGACAAGCAAACAGATACTTCTAAGCTATGTTGATGAATATGCACAATTCCTAGTATGTACAAATATAATCTACACCTACATATGCACCTGTATGTTCATATAAAGTCTGATATACTTAAAAACAATAGGACATATCCATTCCTGCTGCATTGACAATTTTCTTAAGGATATCAAAATCAAACACAGAGGCTTTTCCTAGAAAACACAACATGCTGCACAGAAAGGAGGCAAAAGGCACAGAATGATTTCTATTTTTATAGTGGGTACTATGTATCTATCTATCACAACACCACAATAAGGAAACCTGTTTCTGTGAAAAAAATCACAGCTTAGCTAGTGAAAAGAATCCCAGCTCAGCTAAAATATTCAAGCCAATGGCTACTTCCAGGACAAATAACTTTAATTAAATTATAAAATAATTACACACCCTTAGCAATGACCATACCTGATAATCTTTAGGACTGAAAGCTGTAAGTGGTACTGTCCTGTATTCCATAAGAACTGTTCCAAGAAGCCCTTGTGCACGAACTACCAATAATCTGATGTGTCCAACTTCTTCTTTAACAGTGATATGGGGCACAGCAGAGGCTGGCAGAATCATTTCATCACTGGGTTGAGGAGGTGGCCCCACTGAGAATTGCAGTAGACCTGAAAGACAAAAATTATTATTTATATGGCTTTTCATAAAAAATTCCAATTATGATAAAAAATCACAAAAATATTTATCAAATGTATTTTTAATTTTTATTAAATTAAAAAAACATTAATGTGCCTTTAGGACTCAATCATGCTACTTCCAGAATGTGCTACATACCATTCTCTCTCTCACTGATATTCATGTCAGTCTTAACAAAACTATACCACAAGAATGACTTCAACTCTTCCCAGAAGAACCCAAATGTCATAATATTGGGTACTTATTGGTATATTAATAGGCATGATTAAATGACTCATTTAATCATCTCCGATACAAATTCTCGTTTCATAAAAATTGGTATAAAATCAACAACGTGCAATTTGGTTTTCTTGCAAAAGGGGATGGTCATATATTTGGTCCAAGCAGCTTTAATGCCCCTTTATTTGTATTCTCAAGAGTAAGTAATCTGACATTCATTTTTGTATAAAAATTATGAATTCATCTCAAGTTGGATAAAGTGTAATACTTGACATTGCTTCCTCATCTATTGAGGTTAGGCAAATTTTTACCTCTTGAGCTAGAAGTATACATAAATCTGCAATAAAACTGTATCATCTTCAACATCGTTACCATATGGGTGGTCACTGGCTTTAATGCTGATATCAGTAGTTTCCTTTTCTGGATCTATACTTGCTCCACTGGTAGGAGTTGAACCTAGTTTTCCATCTCCAGACACTGCAGAGACTAATGTCACACGGAAATATTCATTTAGCTCCGGAATGTCATCATCAATAACATGCAAATTTAAGACCTAGAGAAGGACCAAATCATGAAGAAATCAAACTGTGCAACATATATCCCTTAAGAATGTTATGACCCCTTAAACAATTAAGTTTTTAGTGAATCAGCTGTATTTGCAGTTGGTTCATAAGTAACATAGAGAACATTTTTGCCCTCCATGTAACTTAACATTATGATAATAAGTTTAGAATACCAATTCCAAAAACATCTTTACCAAGCTGTTAGAGACAATCTAATTTAGAGAGCAAGTGAGGTGAGCTTTTAATGCCACCTGACACTTGAGGTTACAGACCATACTATCATGTAACACAATCTGCTTTGCATAGGCTAATATATTAATCTCAGACAATTCCAACTTCCTGTATATTGTGATTAGATTTGAGAAATATATAGGAGAAAAAGTTTATGTAGCTGATCATATTTAGAGCCATAGGAATGAGTAGTTTAAAAATGCAAATGGAAATTCTCTTAAGATTTTTCACCTGATGAGCAACTGCTCCCAGTTTGTTTCTTAGGTCCATGACCATTAGGTCCTCTGTATGCAGACAGTATATTCGACCACATAGCAACAGAGCAAGAGGGTTCACCAGAGTTTTTCTGTCACTTTATAAAATATGTCAGGCCTCATCCATGCTGCCAGACTTGAAAAGCTTGGGAAATTTAACTTTAAATGACTGTATGCAATGCAGTAATGAATTTCGTTAGATAATTAAAGCTGGATAAACTGCCAAGAGCACACCATTATCCAAAATCAGAAGTTTTTGCCAAGCTGTAAACAGTTACATTGTTTAACTGGGATCAGATCCACAGTTCTAAGTGAGTCAGTGGGATCTTTTCAAATTATGTCAGTAGATTTCACTCAGTCCCGTCTGACTTCAGCAGAATGATAAAAGTGAAATTAAAGACAGTATTTTCTACTATTAATCCACCATTTCTATTTAACAAACACTAATAGAAAACATATAAAATTCCTACAGTATTGTGGTCACACACCTTTTCTTCAAATAAATGTGAAAATCCCATGCTGTAGGTTGGGGTCAAATTCACAGAAATAGATTAATCAAAACAGACTGAACATGCCTAACAGTTGCATGATATTTTATTACAGCAGTGAAGTTGACTGCTGTCTGTATAACTGTCATGGAGATAAAACTGATCTCCAAAACTCAGATCAAAACCTGATCATATTTGAATTTCAAAAGTCACTGGATCCATTATTTAAGCACGGGACTATCTATACTTGAAGTATATGTATACATATATCTAATATATATACATATATGTAAACATATCTTGTGTGCATTAAATGTTCAATTTATGCATTTAAGCATTCATCCATGCACAGCAGTGGCTGAAGTGAGATGCACACAGATATATAGGTGTCTATCCTACCACTCGTTAGGTGTCAAAGATGTAGAAACCCCTGCAAAATGTAATAAAAGCCATGTGAACAAAAGACTCCTTATTATGAAAACCAGTCAAGCATCCTCAGAAGGTGTTTTCCAGCAGGTTTGCAAAGGACAGGATGAATAGTTGATAGGAAGGTAGGGTTTACCTCTGATCTCTGCCAAGGAAGGAATGTGATAGTGCCACTGCTGTTAGAAAAATCGCTAACAGAGTAATTAATGCCCCTGGAATCAACCTGTGAGATAATGTAATTTATATACACATAGTCTAGGGCTCCCCTTGTACGCTCCACGACACAGGATATAGTGGAACCCTCATCAGCCACCTGGAAGAAAGCAAGAAATTGACATATTTGTTATGATCAAAGTAAATCAATGGAATAAATATAAAAGGTTAATTTATCTAATGCTATTCAAATGTTCAGTTATTTTTTATTGCTGCCGTGTTACTTTCAGCACTTTTGGAGTGATAGAAAGCTGAAACTGATCTTGATGGTGCTCAGAACAACTTTGATGGAAATTGCAATAGCTTCTAGCATCTCCCTGAGGTCTGCCAGTAACTGTACCCTGTTGTTTCTTTTGGACATAAAAACAGAGTTAATATGTTTGAAATGTTTATATCAAAAGAAAAAAAATAATGTCAATTATTTTAATTTTAATTCAAAGAAATATTTGGATTCCTCCTTTCCCTGACTAATAAAACTATGGAAAACAAAATAGATACATTTGAATTAAATGATACTATTATTAATCAGGAAAAAGTGAAAAACTCTGTGACACAGTACTCTGCAATTCTGTCTTCACAAAGAACATGCCTTCAGCAGCAACAATTGCACACATTTGGAACACATCAGGTGTTGATACTGGCCAAGTATAATAAAAAAATATGACCCTAAAACTAAAATAGAAAATAATTTAGTTTGAAAATTATCAGAATGACTAAAGCTATCTTAAACATTAGATAAATTTCAGAGTTGCTGTATAACACCATGCAGATACTGAATGTGCTTTCAGCTGCTTAACAGACATCTATGGACATAAGGAAATTAAAGTACTGATAAAACAATGCTATAAGATAAAGGCAAAAAAATTAACATGCCACATAAATTTTTAATTTTGCTTCATGGTTGGTTGCTGATCTGTGGCATCACAGAATTATCAGTGGCATTTGAAACTGAAGGAATCTATTATGGTAGCAGATGGTAGACACCTGGAAAGCAAACTGAACTGAACTGAAAGCTACCATCAGTCAGGAAAGATGGTTGCCTTCAAACACATCATAACGACTTCAGTTAGAAAGGAGGTACTTAAGAGGTCATAAGACTTTCCAAAGCACTGGAAAGAATTATGATTTTTTTTTTTCCAAAATAATCTAATAATCACATAGATGGATATCATGTCTTTCTCCCTCATAATGATTAAAAAACTAACCATATTACCATAAACTATGTTTATTTCAATGCTCTCAAAAAAAGATTCAAGTTTATATACTCCATATATGGTGGCTACCACCACAGAAAATTTAATGTTTAAAAACAGCAACTTCCAGCCAGTATCAAGTGAATTTGTATGTAATATGATAATGATAATTATGATGATTTAATTATAAGGAAGGGAGAGACTGGAACAGAACCCAGGAGAAACAAGTGCTGCACAGTACAATTGCTCACCACTTGCTGACCAATACCCAGCCCATTTCCAAACAGTGACCAAATGCCTTCCAGGTAACTCCTCCAGTTTATACACTGGACATGACATTCTATGCTATGGAATGTTCTTTTGGCCAGTTCAGGTCAGCTGCCCTGGATATGCTCCTTGCCAGTTTTTTGTGCAGCTCCTCACTAGCACAGCATGGGACATTCAAAAGTCTTTGATTTAGGTGAAGCCCTAGTTTGCAACAGACAAACCACCCTTGTGACAGTATTATTCTCTTCCTGAATCCAAAACACATACTAAGAATAAAGATACTAAGAAGAAAATGAACACTCTCCAAGACAACATGAGGTTACAGTCTCAGAAGTTACAGAAGTACAGGTAAAAACTGCTCTACGAAATTTTAAGCCTTAGTTTTCAGTTTATGTAATAAAATAAATTTTCTTAATAAAGATAATAAAAAAGTGATATTGCAAGTGCCAGTGTGACTGAGGCTGCATAAATAAAACTTATACAATTCCAAGTTCTAGAAAACTTCACTTAGCTAAAAAAACTAAAAACAGGGAATCAAGGCCCTTCAAAGGGGGACCTTACCATTAGTCTGATTGTAGCTTTCCTTATGAGCATCTTACCTCAGGAATACATGCTCCAGTGAAGCCAAATAAACCATTAGCATTATCACTTTTCTGTATTCTTAATCTTGCTGTTGTGTTTTCTTGGGAAATTCGAGCTCCACCACACACAGAAATGAGCTTTAGGATGAATAACTCCTCTCCTTCTTCCTCTTTGTCATCCTTTGCAGACACAATGAATGATTTATTAGTTTCTCCTTGCTGATACTCCAAATACCCAGAGACAGGGTGTATGTCACTCTTTGCAGGAGTTGCATGAAGCTCATAGATCTCTGCTTCTGTCAATTTCCTCTCGTAAAGCCTTACATCCTGCATGAAACCTGTGTACCTGCTGTTGCCATTAATTCCTGCTCCAATTCTCACTATTCCTGGACCTGAGAAGAAAATTAGAATTATTTCTCATGTTATTGTTTTCTTGGGTTTTTTTCAAAATAGCTAATATATTTAATTATTAAAAAATCCATGGTAAATTGTTTACTATGCCTGGGTTAGTAATAATATTGATCTTGAAATGTAGACTGGGAGGTTCCTGAAGTCTTATCTCAGTGTTACAGGTAGATCATTACAGCTCAAATAATTCCTACCTAGACAGTTCATGTTTTTCATCCTACTAATCCTATTAGCACATTGTCATCATCTCTTATCTCAATGAATCTTGGAAACTTCTCTCTTTCCATTAAAAATTTTCAGAGCCCAGCTGCAGCCTGTCTCACTTTTGTTTTTCCAAACACTTGCTTTACCCATTTTGTATCTTTGTATATGTAATGTGTCCTCTGCTAGGACAGTGAATCCATTCTGACGATCAGGGTATTAGCCACACCAGACATGCTTGGAATACTTACTTACTTACTTACTTACTACAGTGTACTGGAAGAGGGGTTTAAGAAATGTAGACCAAGTTCCAAGCACTTTTTACAACTGCTTTAACATTTCTTTCTCTCTGAACAATTATCCTATTCAGCAAATCAGAGGACAACAGTTCCTTTTTTCACAAAAATACTAAGCTGGTAGCTCATACTCATTCCTATCGCTCTAAAACATATAGAACAAATCTCTTCAGCTGTCTTCTGATTTTGGAAGGAAATGTGCACTGAGTGTCACTTTTAGAAACAACCACAGCAACTGCTAATGGTCCCAAGATACAAGGCACAGGATGGTGAGCAAAGCCAGGCTTGAGTACTCCTGTAGTATCCAACATTAAATGGTGAGAGATTGAATCTTTAGTTTATACTTGTAACATCTCCAGACAGAGCACACATCATCTCCACTAATGTGGAAAATTTGCAATGACTCAGACATATCCTTCTAGCAATAAAAGCCTTACTGCATTTCACGCATCTTTGTTTTAGAAACTGAGGGGGAAAAAAATAATTTCTAAACTACAGTACTTCATGTCTGATGGCAGCTATTAATGGTAGGGGCACTACTTTGACTCAGAGGAACTACGTTTTACAGAAGCTAAATTTTTTAGACTTCAGCTACCAGGAAATTAAAGGCAGAAATAAAATCCTACACACAAGAATTAATGACATCTCCTCTTCATGCTCACTTTATGTTTGTGCACATATATGCATGTAGATGTATTTGCCTTTGACATCACTGCATGTTTTTTTAATTTTCCTTCTTTGATTACAGAGGAGATTGTATTCAAGAATTTGGTAATCATTAACTGCCTATCCCCATGAAAGAAAACCTGTGAAACTGATGGGAAGAGAAAGAAAGGAAAAGGATGGTGATTACTGCTATAAAAAAAAACAAAACACACATGAAAGAGTGAGGAACTGCAAAAGAAAGAGTAAATGTAAATGTATTCCCACCATTCAATACCTGACTTTATAAAGGAATTATTGTGATGTTCACTGCTATGCTAGTTGAGTGCAAAAGTCCATAATGTTTACGTATGACATCCAAGAATATCAAGTTAGAGGAAATGAAGTACACATATTAATGTTATGTGTAACATCATTAAACATATGGGCACAGTTTTCATATACCAGGTAAATATACATGCTTAGATAAATCTAAACACTGAAAAAATCTATTGCTTACAAATTATTGGTTTAGCAGTAATATAATACACAACTACAATCAAAAATATTATTGTATTTTGTTTCAGAAATTGAGAGGAAAAATTTTTTCTTAGCCACAGTACTGTTAATCTAATGAAAATTATTAATTTTAAACATATATAACTATATGTACACATGATAAGAATACATATAGAAATAGAATTATTATTATTTTCAAGTTATTGTAATCCAAGCTCTCTTACAGTTCTGCTCTTTGAAAAATTCCCAGCTCTTATTTCCATTTATATTGTTTATGAAAATCCCTAGAATTTTCTGTGCATTGCTTTTAACTAACTGATCAGATATAATAATTTCAGAATCTTGTATACATCTTTCAAGGGGCTAGACTGTTACATATTTTGCAGAACCTAACATATGAAGAAAAAATAATGCAACCTATTGGCTCACCATCAGCAATTGCTTCTCCTTTAAGGCTCTTAATTCCTCCTGGAACTGGAATTCCATCCATGTAAAATTCAATTATACTTTCATCCAGAGTAATCAGAATGTGAACCCACGTACTTTCATCCAGATATTTCAGGACTGCTGCTTTGGCTGTGTATGTAATATTGGATCCTAGTGCTGTATAACGAAGCACTATAGAAACATGGGAATCGTTTGTTTGGATTTTCACACCATAATATAAGGTCCCATTACCATCATCCTTTTCAACTATATAACCATCAGTATTGACATTAGGAATTAACCATGCAGAAAATGTAAAATTAGTTACTGCAGTATTTCCATTGTATGGGTATTCCAGACCACTAACTCCAAATGCATCCTCTTTTCCACTGAAATACAAAGCATCTGTTCCACTGTGATGACGTCTCATGTGTGGTTGAGATTGTACTGAACTTGGAAATGATCCCAGCAACAAGAAGTCTATCATTGATGGTAATCCAGCTTGAAATGTACTGGACAGTATTTCCCAACCTAAACGGACAACACCAAAAGTGCCTTGTTGTCTCCAGATGGTGAAGTCCGTAATATAGGAAAGATCATCTTCAGAAAGAACATCTTCTGCTATCTCTCTGTCCTGACTCTCTGGATCTATAACGAAGACTCCAAAAGGGTCATCATTGAAAGGGATCATCACAGTTACAGCAGTGCTTGTTTCAGACAACTTCCCACCAGGACCAGGAGATCCACCTATACAATGGAAGTTAAGAGTAAAGTTACTGGTTTGAAAAAAGTTGCTAAGTATTTTAAAATGTGTAAACAAAATACCTTTTTGAATAGGCCTAAATATTTAAAGAGTCTCTGAACTCTTAAAAACTTCTCCAAATTTAAGATTAACATAAAATTAACTGCATTGGTTTTAAAACACTATAGAGAACATTTTCATAGAAAACTAGCCATGTTATTTTTCAACCGCAGAATATAAGTGTCTTTCAGTTAAAACAAGATTAGCCCAGATTTCCTGAATTATTAGTAATGAGATAGGTTGCTTTTGTTTCATTTGAAAAACATGGGGTCAAATTAATTTATCATTGTACTCCAAGATTTAAACAAAAATGAAATGGCAGTATTTAGTTCATTGCCTCCAAATAAGCAGAGATTACCCTGCAAAATCAGCAACCTAAACTGCTCCTAAGTCGTGCCATTAGTCACCTACTTCTCCACAGTAAGAAGATCAATCATGGTGTAACTGCAGAGCCTTCATGCACCACTAAGTAGGAGATCTTCTGTTTGTGCATACAGATTTCACTTACGGAAATCTCAACATATTTTCAGTTGTATCTTGGCACAGAAGACCATAAATAGTACTGAGGTGGAAGGAGTCCAGCAGATTTGGAACTCTACTCAGTAGCAGGCCTGTAGCAGTTGTAATTTAAGTGATACAAAGCGGTAACTATTTATATTTTACAGAAATTTCTAGAAAAAAGCAAACAAACCAGCCAATCTCCATTATGGTAACCTTTAATACCTTCATTTTGTTAGCTCTACACAAAGCTCTACATCTCTAAAATCACCAAAAGGCATATTTTTTAAAGGCCAGATTCCAAAACTGTGTTCATAATATACCTAAATTAAAGAATAAATGAAAAACAAAACCTAAAATCTCACCAGAAAAGGATAGTATGTCATAGGCTCTTTCCAGGATTGTTTTGATTTTGATTGATTAACTATAACTACTTTCTACCAGATAGAAAAGGAATGGTTATACAGAAGACAATACCTGAAATGTTCACCAACTTTAAAATGTAAAATTCATTGAATTCAGGAATTTTATCTGAAAGAGCATGGAGCACTATCAGTTTTGATCCTTCACCATCCATGAAGTACACAGTCCCATAAGTTTCAGAGAACTCTTCTCCTGGCTTCAGTGCAGAGTCATTATGAAACAGCTGCCAGGCTAATGAGACATTCCCAAAGTGTCCTCTCTCTCTCAAAATCCTGTTCAGAGATACAGAAAGAGTGAATATCCTGGCAGGTATGCATCAGCATTATCCATTAACAATGTAAAACATGGACTAAATATCCTTACCATGGGAAATAATATTTATTGTTCTAAATAAACACAAATAACAAACAGAGACATGAACAATAATGCAATCCTCTTAGAGGGCCTGAAATGTCACAATATAATTCTACACCAAGGTATACCACAGATACCTTAGAAAGAAAATAATCAGTGAAGGTACACACAAAATAGTACTGTTGAGATGAACTGCAGTTTGTCTTGTGCTTCTATTTTTGAATAATAAAAATGAATGTATAGTTCAGCAAATTAATATCAAAAACAGAGTTAACTGACCACTCTTAGAGATGAAAGAGAAGGCAATTAATTGCAAATTTTTCCCTTTAACCATAAAGACACCTAACGTTTTTAGTGTTTTTATTTAATTTGGGTTGTATACCAGGTCCTTCACAAATTGGATTATTCAACATTAAGATTTCAATTAATACAAAAAAGCTTTTATTTGTTTACATAGCTATCTGGTAACATAATTTCCCTGATTTCCAAAGGATATTGTAAATAAAAACTGAAGAACTAAACATATAGAAGTTTCTTTATTAACAAAACATGTTTACATACAAAAAGAGCATTTCTGTTTATGTGATAAAAAGAAAAAGCTGTTTAAAGCATTATGACACAAGTCTGAAAAATTAATTCAGTAAAGCAGTCTAGGAACAGAAAGACAGTATGTTTTTTACTGATTCTAAAGGTTTCTTTTTGTTGTTGTTGTTTTTAAGCAGGGCATTCTATTCCAGTGGTGTAGCGCAGTTGTTGTAACTCCAGTTCCTCTCTTGAAAGCTCAGTGCTGCCATAGGCGTTCTCACTGGTTAGATTATAAACTAGTCTGGCCCTTTTCTTATGTACTAAACAAAAGTCAAACTCTTTAGAGGGTATGGAAGAGACAGTTTCCTAGCAAATATATTTTAGCAGTAAGGTCTAAGCAATTGACCTTTTTTTTTTTTTTCTTGGTATTGGTCATATTGGTGACCTTGGTATCATGTGCTTCTATAAAGTGCCTTAATATAAATGTTTAGTTCACATCATCACTCTTCACACCACTGATGTAAAAAAAAAAATTATTAAGGACCAAGAAAACCCCTAAGAGCAGAATAGCAAAATCAGCCACAGAATATATAATATCTATGTTGCATTACTTGTTGCTGTGGGATTTTAGATTTCTTCAGAGCTATATTCTCTTGGGATACTCCCTCACGCGGAGTTTCCCTTTATCTTAGTTTTGTTTCAGGAAAGATTCTCTAAAGGCTTATTTGCTTCTTGTTTCTCATGTTTATCTATATATAATTAAAAGACTTGGTAATCCTCCCCAGACTTTTTGCACAAGTTCAACTCACTATTGCATGCCTCAAGTTGGTTTTTATAGTACAAAAGGGCCTCGAAACACACAGCTCTTTTATCTTTATATTTATTCTTACCCAATTAACTATAGACAGGTAAATTATTTTTCTTAGTGACTTAATGACTTAACACTTGTATGCTGCATTACAGCATTCTCTATCTAATTCCCTATTACTACCTAAAAACTTTTAGAAGAAGATGAAGAAAGAAGGAGGAAAAGAGACAACACCTTAAATCTTCCATCTTGTTTTCTGCTCTCTGAACTAGTTTAAACTCTAAACTAACCTTTTCACCCAGTGACTTAAGAAAACTTTCTAATTTACACACTTTAACTTTTAGCTTTTCTATTTAACAGTTGTTTTCATTGTGTTATATGAAATTTAGTGTTTTCTTGGATGTCAGAGGTAGGTATCAGAGACAAGGGCACACACTCCGTGCTTCAGACTCTAACATCTACATATATAACCACAGAATACATAATAGATTATTTTAACAAGAATTTTAATTGTTTACATGTGCAACGCAAGTGTTAAGATCTAACTTACAGTCACAGGAATCTATTTCAAGGCCTTAAAACAAACAACCAAATCAAATAAAAATATATAAAAGATAATTAAACAATTGTGAAAAAAGCCTCCTCTCTAACTGTTCATACTGTCAGATTTATTGTGAACATATGTTTCTTCATACCCTGTCTAGAATTTTTTAATTGAAAATCAGTATTTTTGTCATTCATAACCACATTCTGACTTTTGAAACATAAAAAGGTCAGATGATATGAAAATTAATTTATTAACCTTTCCCCTTCCTGAATACATGCAAGAAGCTACAGGTCAGAATAGGGAAAAACATATTCAGCCTAGAAGAAAGACCCATCTGGCTTTTGAGTACAGGCTCCTATCTGTAACTTACAAATAGAAGAAAAACAAATTAACAGAAAGAGTACAGTAATATAGGTTGTTTGTAGGGTAAGAAGATTTCAAAGTAGGGTGCAGAGAGAAATGAACAACCATATAGTTGTATTTAGCTGAATTTTGAAAAGATTTTTTACTTCTCTATTGGTACAAGTTATATTCTGCCCATTCATCTTGATCCTTCTGTATCTACACTCCCGTGAAAATATAACAAAAATCCCTCTGCTGTAATCTTATTTGTGTGAAAATATAAAAAAGTCCCCTTTTCTGTAATCTTGTTTATATTTTAACAGGAATTCTGTGCACATTTTAATATGCATAGTCCATTTGATAATGTAAGAGTGGATGTTTGATGTTTTGTTGATTCTCAAAATGTTTGCAAATAATTTAATCCAAAATTTGGTGGAGCTATTTTTCTAATGTATTTTAGCAATGGAAAAAAATAGGATTAGATCAAAATACTATCCATAAAATAAGTCACACATCAAGACATACATACGTGTATTCAAAAAAGGAGCAACAATATTATCTAAAAGCTACTTACAAAAAAAAATTACTTTTTCCTTCTTCTACTGGCTTCTCTAGAGGTTCTAAGAAGAAAATTCCATTAGGATCATCATTTGCTTCAATAATAACTGTAGCCACTCCAGCATTAAAGATAACAGTATCTCCTAAAAAAAGAGTGATTAATTTTATCAGAAATGGAGGTAACTCTAAAATTGAATGTGCTTTCCTCTGACACCAAAAGCTTTCATGCAAAGAAAGATACAAGCAGCGACAGAACAATCAGTGAAAACCAACATTTGAGATATTCCATAATAGACAAACCAGAGTAAAAATATGCAACTAGTATTTAAGGCAGAGAACAAGAATGCAAATTTGCAGAAAAAAATGTGACGTGACCAGAGATGATGCAATCCTGAGAAGAAAGGATTGTATGAGAGGCAGTATTTCATGTTTGATCAACTGGTCAAGTCAGAAGTAAAAGACACGTATTCAGAGATCCCAGAGCTACAACAGAAACATTGTGCTTTAACTAAATACAAGGAAACAACAATCTCTTAAGAGATAAGTCAAACCCATATCACAGCCTATCTGAAAGGAAAAAATATACAGTAAATCTGTGAAGTAAGGTGGAAATTAGTAGGATTTCTACATGTATATTAGCACAGTAGGGACATTTCAACACCTCTTTATGTCCAGAAAGGTACGTTATATTTCTGTCCCCAGCCCAGCTTTCACCCTTTTCAAAAGCAGTGGATTTCTTTTTACCAAAGTGAACAATCTGCTTATGGTTTTAACTTCATATACCTCTACTTTTATTTTATTGAGGTACAAAAGTCCAGCATAATTTTCAAAAGGGATGTAACAATCAAGGCCAATTTATGCAACAGATAATAAAAAAGAAAAATAATTATTTAATTTTTTTTTTCTTTCAGGAATTCATCTAGAAATATTCTGTATTTTGCCCATTCTGGCAGGAATGTGTGCCAGGAGTAAAGCCATGTTTCCAATAGAATGATAAAAGAAAATACCAGCAGATCCTGAACAAAGTTAATAAAGTAGAAAGAGATCACTGATGAGAAAATTCAAGAAGGGGAAAGTATGGCTTTGTCCAGTAATTTCCATGAAGCCAGTGTTCTGTAAGAGAGTTGTGTATCAGAGCGAATTCTAGCTGGCCTCAGAAAACACATGAACTACCTTAAACTCAGATAATTGAGAAAAATGACCTATTTCTTATATTTAACTTATATTTTCTTATTGATGAATCAAAACACCATCTAATTTGGAGCATTTGGAACGAGATTTTAACTCCAGTTATTTTTACAAGACAGTTTCAGTTTTATATTTTTTTTCTTTTTCAAATTAAACAATTCAAGATCAAAATCCAAACACATTGTATAGAAATTTCGTGCAAATGTTGATGCAAACATTATTCATATAATGCCTGGCATTTCTACATTGCTTTATTATAAGAACAAGCTAGTAAAAAATAGCGGAAAAAAGAAAAAGATTTATTAGATATACATTAATTCATTGTTTTTACCTGTTGAATTCAAAAGGAAGATATAAAATGCTTCATCAGTTTCAGGGGTATCATCATCATTAACATACACAGATAAGGTCTGCTCTCTTTCTCCGACATCGAACAGAATGAAACTGTCCTTTTCACTGGGAACAAAGTCTCCCTCTTCAGCTGTAGCGTCTCCATTAACAGTAATATACTGAACAGCAACAACTTCATCAGAGGATCCATTCCTTAGGATTGTAAAGTTTGCAACACTCCCTTCTGTAATGCTCACTATCAGAGGTTCTGAAAACACACAAGCAATGAATTCAAGTTCAAGCGTGAGCTTCTTGTATGTGGCCTACCTAATCCCCCACAAAAGGATTCTTCACTTCAAGGAAAGAGAAGGCACATCTAGTTAAGGAAGAGAAATACTTGTAGGTGGAAGAGAATATTGTTGTCCTTAGACACCTAACCAATCCCAGAACCAGCAATAAGAATATTGACATAAAATGAGAGAAAATTCTTAAGTTTAAAAAAAAAAATCAACCTAATTCCATACAACAAAAACAAAAAAAAGTACATTTTACATCCTTTATATCCTCCACTTAGATTTTTCAATAATCTGCTCAGTCAATAAAATCTGTTTGCGGTAGAATATGCATTCAAAATTTAAAACCAGCAAGATCTAACCTGCAAAATAAATGGGATCATCATTCCTTGTGATTTGTAAAAATGCACTGGTTATATTGCCCAGTCTAGCTCCACCAGTGGCATTGAATAATCTGATTATGAATACCTCCATCTCTTCAGGTACCTGAATAACAAAATATTAAGAAATTAATTTATCGTATTTGAAATAGTGAAATGAAAATAAACAGCTGAGGAGTTTAACAAAACAGGGTTTCTGCATGTTGTTTTTTATTTATTGATTCATAAGTATCTCAAGAGGGATGACAAAAGACAGTTCATACACTTAGACAAAAACGATCATCAGTCAAAACTCTTTGTAAAAAATCCCCTCATCTTTACCGTTGTACAGATGATTCAAGAGTTATCTTGCAATTTCCTGATGTTGATGTAACGATGTACAGATATATTTATTCATTTATCTATTCATTTATTACTAATTATTCTCACTATTTCTTACCTTACTTCAAATATATTAGCATTAAAAATATAAAATTAGGATTCTTGTTATCAAAACAAGTGATTTACTTATTAGAATTTAACCTTGACTTAACTTGACTACTGACAGATTCTAACTGTTTTGTTTATAGATATGCATAGTATTTTTATTTTTCTCTTAAAAAATTATCAGTTTCTTAAAAAACAGAGCTTCTTAAATTTCAGTGTTTTAGCACTTACTCCTTGTTCTATGTATTTACACAAAAACACTATAAAAATGATTACCTCATCCGGTAGAGAGTAAATTGTGATATTTTTTGAAAACTCCAGATTATCAAAGAAAACAGTCCCTTTTTCTGGATAGATGTCATTGGTACATGCTGGGTCAACAATCCAGGACACACTAACATTACCATAGTTTCCTTGGGTTCTTACAAGTCTGTAAGAGGCTACAAAATGCAAACATGTACAGTCAGTGTGAGTCTCCACAAAAACACAAGTCAAAATGAAAAAGGTCAGCAAAGTTGAAACAAAGAAAAAGGAAACAGTAAATAAATCCACTTCTTCCAAAACTAATTTGTGAGTGCCCTACACAAAAGACCCCGCACAATAATAGACCACTACAGCAGTTAAGACTTGTATCAACTCTCTTGATACAATAGAGATAGATAAACTGAAATCACACATGAAAATTTAGCTCATTCTTCTCTCACATAGCACCCAATGCCTCACACTGACCAGAACTACTGTTAGCACAGTTGGATCAGTTAGCACAGAACCACCAGGCTGTACCTTACACATAGATCAATTATCTGTCCCTCCTGTCTGGTGTATTCTCTAGCTATATTTTAACTGGGTTGATCCCTATAGCTTTCAAGGCCCATCCTCTTCTGCATTAACCTCTACTGCTCATCATGCTGGTACTGTACCCCCCTGGAAACTCATGAGTCAGGCATTGTCCTATGAAGGTGAAGTAGGGAAATAAGCCTTGCAGGAGCAGACAGCAGAGAAAGCAGTAACTCTAATAAAAGAATTACCAGCATAGATGATTTCTCCTTTACTTTCCTTTATTGTTACTGATAGTTCATCAGGTAGAAACTGAATGACACCATGTGGATCATCATTCTTCAAAATGGTTATACTGACTCTTGTGGCATTCCCCAGCTTGCCTGACATTTCACTGTAGCCACTGAGCACAACGGCATATGCCTCATCCAGCTGGAAGAAGGAAACTCAGTCAGAATAAAAAGATTTATTCAGCAGAAAAAGAGGACAATATCAACAAAAGAAAATTAGACACATTTTCTATATGCACAATGGTTTTGTGCATCTGTAACAGTGGAAGTAAAGATTTTAAAACCACTGACATTAAGCTAACTTAAAAAGAATTTGTCAGCTTGCATTATTAATCTAATGCAACTTTGTACTTCAGGTATTTCTTCAATAAGCACTCACAGGAAATGCATCATGGAACACTACAACAAGTATTGCATCTTTGCACCTATACAGAAAATATTAGTGTAGACTGGGAAGCACTGAGTTAAATTAGCAGATATTTACCAGAAAAGGAACAAAAAATAAACTTATTGTTTATACAGCACTCAATTAAACAGCGGCACTTTATAGCACAGAATGTCATGGATGCCAAAAGATCAGACAGATGAGAAGTTTCAATTTAAAAAAAATAAAAAATAAAAAATTTAAAAAAATTAAAAAATTTTAAAAAAAAATCCACTAAGGCCTACTAAAGCCAAAGATTCTAGTTATCCAGGCATCCCAGGTTTGGAGATTGGGAACACATTCCATAGAAAAGCATTGCATACTTGTTCTGGTCCCATATACTTTCCTGTATTTTAATAAGTAACAAACTGTTAAGCTGTGAACACAATTTGAAGAAAGAAAAATTTTCATTTCTACCTCTGGAATCCCATCCATCCTTGTCAAAAGAGTAATTATGATCTCTCTTTCCCCAGGCTTAAATTCCAGAATTCCTGTGCTTCCATAAAACTCATTATTGTCCCTTGGTTCCACAGTGTATCGCAGAAACTGCCTGACAAGACTCCCTCTGCTGCGGACAATCTGCAGTTCGACGGAATCCCCTTCCTGTGAAAAAAGAAAATCCAGCATTTTACTTGCACCCTGCTAAGATTTACTTCTCCATAAAGATTAAGAAAAGTTATTCAGATATCTACCTTGATACTATAGGGACCTCTGGAAGAGGGAGAAAATTCAAACACTCCTCCAGGATCATCATTTTCCAAAACAGTAATCTCACGAGTAGTAAACCCGTATTTCAGTATTTGATTTTCCACACTGACCCTGGGAAAGCAAAAAAGGATTTTTTAGTGATGTTTCTTTTAGTAAGTAAATACACATCTATGTGAAGGAGATCAGAATTTGATTATTTTATGAATTAATTATGAAAACAATCACCTACAAAGAATATAATAAATCAGGAAAGACACATCAGAGTGTTCTGTTAGTTTGCAAAAAACCCCAGCCTTTGTTTCTGAAGTACATTTGTTGTCTGATAATTTTTTACAGTTTATAATTCTGGGGCTTTTTAGTCATACATGCACACAACACAAAGAAAAAGAAATAGAATTGTACATTTAGTATTTATTTTTATTTGGGTCAAAACATAATGAAAGATCCAAAATCACCTAAATAAAGAGAGCTTGTATTCATTTCCTCAGAAGTAAATTTTCAATTACACTGCTTTAGGTTCATTCCATTTAAAATTAAAGAAAAACTGCTATTGAAAGATGCATAAGGAATGCACCTTCAGACTGATGGTTTTGATATAGCTTATTAAATGTTGATTTATGAATTCAGATTCATCTTCCATGTTTTCTGGAAGAAAAGTTCAATGAACAAACAGGAAATATCTATTTTAAAGGGTAATATGTTATGTTTATTGCATATTAATAAAATATATTGCAGTAGGCACAGTAACTTGTGTTAACATAAATTAAACATATGTCATTCATAAAAAAAATAATTGTTCTTTTTGACTATAGAAAACTCTACAGTTCTAGTCAGCACAAGCATTTAGGTGGGAGAAATTGTATTTCTGGCAGTTTTAGACAATATATACATTATTACAATCAAGTGCAGGTATCAAACACGGAACCATGCATTAATAATTTTCATCATTCACAAATCCTAAATATGCCTTCAAGACAGAAACCCATGCCATCAAATTAAAAACCAAAGGGCAAGCAAACATTGTCTGAGGAGATGCAGAAAACACAATTCTTGAGATGAAAAGAAGTTATTGACAGATTTTGTTCAAACTAATCACTCGTAAAACAAAGCATTAATTCACTGAAGACAAACCACAGTTCGCTGCACTTACCCAAAGAACACGACAAACCTTTCTGTCTCTACCCTGTTAACAGAGAAAGAAAGAAGGAGAGAAAAGAGAATAGAGGGAAAGAAAAGGGGTGGGGGAAGGAATGAAAGTGCCACTTCCTGGAACTTCAATAGTACCAGTCTTAGACAATAATAAAAACAAAAGCATCACAAAGTTTTCTTTTCCCTTTCCAAACACATCATGTTCCTTTTATGGGAACCCCTTTCCTTGGCATTTTCCTGTTGACAAATGCTAGCAAGTGGGCAGTCTCTACTGGTGAGAAATGACCCCATGACCAATTCAGGATGTCAAGGCCCATTCATGGTACAACCTACCCAACCCTCCTCCAGGAGTTCTATCACAGTCAAACTCTGTGTCTGCTCACAACTGCACCAGCAGCCAAGATTTATAACTTCACCCCCAAAAAAATACAATCTGCATGCCTCCATTATGTGTTATTTCATCACTTTGACATAGCAATGATAAAAATAGACGAGTACATTGGGAGTTGTAACACATACATATCAAAAACTATTCTAGAACAAAATAATATCAAACTTTATTTTTGACAATTTTTCAGTTAATCAGATTACTGGAGTAAAATACCAACAAGTAAAAAAAGAAAAGAAAGCCACCACTACCCCCCCCCCAAAAAAAAAAAGGAAAAAAATAGAAATAGAAAGATAAGCACATATGACAAAACTATCACATCAAGTCAGATGAAAGGATATAATTCTGCAATAACAAGTATGTCATTTCATTAAAGTATGTATAGATTTTTTCTTAATCTAAAATAAATAAATCTTTAATATAAAACCTGGATCTACCATTAAAATTGCATAAATAGATAAACAAATCTTTTATAAAGTGAAATTTTGAATTAAAAAGAATTCAGATTCAGAACTCAATAGACGTAAGAGTTTACGCAAAAGATTGAAGTAATAAAGCAAATACATTTGCAGCTCTATTCTTTCAAATAGGAGATCTGATTTAATAGAAACTTCTTAGTTTTTTCAAATGAGGCTTTACATTTTAAATACTATATATAAAGACATTTTCCTCTCCATCAGTATTGTATGCAAGTTTTCCAAAATCATCAAACATTAATACCATTTAAAAAATCAAGGTGAAAATTCTAGAGCTAAAATTTATGCTTTTTATTATATTGCTCTTAATTGTAAAATTTAATTGTATCACTAAACTGTTGGTAATTTATTTCAGAGCAGAGAATACAAATGAACCATTATATCAAGTGTGGTTTTGGTATGTATGAAAAGCTTCAGTGGTTAAGACATAGTCATTAAAAAGTGAAAGGGCATGCCAGACATAGCACCTCTTTCATCTTCATGAAATCAGACTGCATGAGTCCAAAGAGAGCTCAGACAAAAAAGGGCCTGTTAACTGAGGAGTCATGCTAGAATCTAGTATCATGTAATGCACAATGGAGGCTCTAACAAAATCCAAGGGGTAGCAGAAATTAAACAATCCCAGGGTACCCATGAGGAGGTACTTTGAGCATCTCCAGGTATACTTTGAAAGGACTGAGAAGACTGGTTATAAACTACCATTTAACAGACACAGTTTAAATCAGACCAGAATCAAGAGAACTTCAAAGTTAGAAAGCAACTAGTCAGATTCAGCCCATTCACTGCTAAAAACACCATTATCTTGGATTTTTCTCCAGCCAAGTTCTCAAAACTAGGGTCATTTGACTGACTGACTGATGGATCTGACCCTGCTTTCCCTGCATGACTGGCCTGTTGCTACCAGTGCTCTGACATACTAAATGTTGGTTAGTATTCCAAAACAGCAGATGGTGGTTGGGCACTGGAACAGGCTCCCCAGAGAAGCAGTCACAACATGAAGTCTTACAGAGTTCAAGAAGTTTTTGGACAACACCCTCAGGCCCACAGTGTGATTCTTGGGGCATCCTATGCAGGCCCAGGAGTTGGATTTGATGATCCTGATGGGTTCCTTCCAATTTTGCTTATTCTGTGACTCCATGGTAAAGCAGCTTATGCAAAACAGAATAAAAGCCACGAGACACAGACTTCCAACTCAGATTTGCCATTACATGAGCAATGAACACAACAAGATCCTTCATATCTACATTCTGAGGTATCCATACACAAGTTTTCATATCAATCCTGGACCAAGATCCATCAAGTGACTTCCTGACTCAACCCTGGATTTTTCTTCTTGCTGTGTACTTGCCTGGCAATCACTGAGCTTTGCCTGATGCTAGTAACCATCACCCAAACTTCATGTGTGTTCCTGGCTTAACCTGCCCCACCACCATGATCTTGCCTTATGCCCTGGACTGAAGGCTGCCCCCACTTCCCATATGACAAATCACATCTGAAAAGGCTAGTCATCACAGAAGTTTTCTCTTCAAAAATACCTTTACTATTATTTAGCAAGAACTACAGATTAATCAGGACAACTAAGAGAAGCTTCAAAATGTTTCCTCACTTTTTTTAAATGCATAGTACTAAAAAATGACAGATTTAAAGTTTAAAATAACAAGACAACTATGAAATAAATACTACTGAAAATAAAATAATAATTAAGAGATGTGTTTGAATTTGATAACTTTGAACCAAGAATTGGATGTTTCTGAAGAAAGTGAATATTTTGAAAAGTCCACAAGAAACTGATTTGCAGCTGTGAATTTTTATTAATGTTACTCTGAAAAACACACTCTTCTAGAATCTTTCTCTTCTTTCAGGTATCTCAGAAAAGGTGTATTCAAACTACTTGTGGAATGTTACTCAATTTGCTTCCTCGATTTGTGTTCACTATTTCATTTTTTACAGGATTATCTACTCACTTAATTAGTGACCTAGCTTTACAGAATAGTATTCGAGGAGGATTGGCCACATTACAAATTCCACAGTGTTTCTCATTAGAGATAACACCTTATCTCCAGGTTTAATCCACAATTTGTTTGATTTTGGAGGCCACGTCAACTTACTTTATTCATAGCAGAAGATATACAGTATTACTACTTCGAAAAGCAATGAAAGCTAGTAGTAGGTGTCTAGTAACACTCATAAAAACATTCTACTACCAGTTTAAAATAACTTGTTCTATATCAAAACAAGATCTGACCAAAGCTGTGAAGCAAAGGCCAACATTTTACAATGAACTATGTAATTCTTATAGCATCACATATATTTCTCCATGAAAAAATTATGTAAGAAAAAGAAATATAGTTTTGAAATAGGCACTAACAACAGGAAATCCCCAAGTTAGAAAAATATTTCAAACACTATTAAACAGCTTTACTTATGTCCTGAATTAAGGCACATAGACAGTATGCAGTGCTTTACATGTCTCTTCCATGATTTGCAAACTTTTTAATCATGAAGTAGTCTCTTAAACACAAAAATTTAGAAAATAATTTTTTTAAAAGTGTAAATGCAAATCACAGGTTTGCAGCACTCGAATGCTGTGCTCAGTTTTGGGCCCTGAAATTCAGCAACCATGAATTTGTATTATTATTGCTCTTAAAAACATGCCTCTCTAAACAACTTTCTCTTCTATCAGGTATCCCAAAAAGTGTTCTCTTCCACTGGGCCACTTTCCAGCCATTCTTCTGTAGCCTGTGGCTCTGCATGGGGTTGTTGTGGCCTACGTTAAGACTTGGTCTTGTTGAATGTCAAGTCCTTGGTGTCAGCCAACCAAGCCAGCCTGTCCAGGTCCCTCTGAAGAGCCCTCCTACCCTCCAGCAGACCAACAATCCCATATAACTTGGCGTCATTCAAAAATTTACTAAAGGTCAATCCACTCATTCAGATCTTTAATAAAGATATTAAACTGTTGTGGCCCCAGCACAGACCCCTGAGGGACACCACTGGTGACTGCCCCAGCTGGATGCAGCCCCACTCACCACCACTCTCTGGGCCCAGCATCCAACCAGTTCCTAACCCAGCACAGAGTGCTCCTGTCCAAGCCATGGACTGCAGCTTTTCCAGGAGTGTGCTGTGGGGCAGAGTGACTTTGCTGAAGTCCAGATTGACAACATCCACAGCCTTCCCCCGATTCCTCAGGCATTTCACCTGATTGTAAAAGCAGCAGACTGCTCAGGCAGGACCTGCCCCTCCTAAGCCCATGGCATCGTATGACCCCACTCAAGATGATCTGTTTCATAAGCTTGTCAGGCACCAAGATAAGGCTGACTGGCTGTATCTCCCCAGATCGTGCTTCCAGCCCTTCTTGTGATTAAGCATCACACTGGCTAACCTCCTTTTGTCTGTGACCTCCCCAGATAGCCACAACTGATGATAAATGATGGAGACCAGCTTAGAGAGCTCTTACATCAACTCCCTCATTACCCTAGCATGGATTCTATCCAGTCCCATAGATTTGTGACCACCTAAATAGCTCTGCCAATGAGTAACTACTTCCCCCTGGATTTCAGGGGGTCTATTCTGCTCTTCTACCTTGCTTCTACCAGCTCAGGGGATGAGCTGCCATGAGAATAATTGGTCTTACTGACGCTGAAGACTAAGGCAAAGAAGGTGTTAAGTTCCTCAGCCTGAAATCAGTAATTTCACATCAGAGAAATCACTGGAACTGTAAAATTTTCCACATTACATTGCATCAGTTTTGCTTCATTGAACCTAGGTTATATAAATAAAGTAGATACATACATATGTACATAGATCTGTTCTGGCATCTTAATTTATGGGAGTCATGACCAAAAGATTCTGAGCATAAACTATTTAAACACTCAGCTGTTCCTGGATTTTAATTTTCCCAAAGTAAAAATAAATCCATTTGTGTATTGCTGTTTCCAGAACCTAAAGTCCAGAGGTTGCACTCTCAGCTCCATTCACTTAAGAAAACAAACACAATCCATGTTCCATGAGGGTCCTGGCCCTTCAGTAGTGCCAATTTCCAAATTTATGGCTGTTTAACTGCACTGCGGGCATGATGAATGCCAATACCAGAATTTCTTTTGCTAAAGTTAAAAACAACAATCAGGTCTCACTACAGACTTCTGGCTTTATTTATGTTTTGTTTCAGTTCAGGACTACTAAGATAAGGGCAGGCATCTGAAAAGGCAGGTATTCTGAAACTGAAGCTGGTCCTAAAGAAAGAAAATATGAAGAAACTTCAGTAGGTACAGGATTATCTTGTTTCTTTATGGCTCATCTGTCTTCTAGGTATTATATTATATTTTAATATATATATATATATACATATATATATATATATATATAATAATATTATGTATGCTTCATATTACATATTCTTCATAATTTGGCCTCCATTTTGTGGACAGCATTTGTATTTTTAATACCCAGGGCCTACAGTTGGTGGCCATGGAGCAAGGAAACAAAACATCGTTTTTAATGGCTTGGAAGGTTTCTTTTGTAATTATGGGTACAATCAAAGCTCATTTAAAACATAAACTGCCTTAACAACATCACTGAGTTTTAAATAATACATCCTTGTTAGAACTAATTATCACATTATTTTGCACATGCTATTACTAATTGCAATAAATAGAATGTTTATGAACATATGTCTATGTCTACAGTTTCATTAGAATCCGTACATGCTCTATTTTTCTACTGACTTATGCTACAGTTTATCAAACAGTGCAAGCACATCCACAGCACAGTGCATCTTTGTTTTCATGGTAATTCACTACTGCTGTGAGGTGCTGGCTGGCAGTCTTGGAAACTGAAATCTTCTGTTCATCTAGAAAATACAAACTATGTAGGAGGCAATATCAAAAGCTTATATGCATCACCCTGCCAGTATCATTCGCCCCTGCTTTGAAGAGTCATCTCCAGTACTGAAAGGATGATCTTTGCACGTATTTCATTCTTGGCTTCTGCTCACGTTAAAGTTGCCAAATTTCACTCGTAGCCTTGAGAGACACTATCGAGGTCTAGAGAAAAGTTCAGATTTTATCTACTCCTTATTTTTTTCCTTTTCCTGGCCAGACTATCTTCTCCTTACTTCACTGTCTGACCTTGCCAAGTGTGGGAAAGCTGCTTACTGCTGGCAAAATTTTTACTAGCCACTTCATGATCAAGAGAACCTGTTACTCCCACCATACATAGAAAAAGAAGAACAGTGGATGCATTTGTTCAGCTGCCAACTCACTCTCCTTTTAGACATAATTTTCAAGGCATGGGGTCACTAATCAGAGTAAGTGGTAGAAAGCCGTAGTTACACACACTGCAGAGATGTCCAATATTAAAAAAGTTAAATACTTCATGTTGCCCACTTCCTATATGTACTCCTATCCTTCCACTTCAGCATTTTTGACACTTTACACAAGTTCTTCACAACTTCAATCATTATTTCTACTCCTAGTTTCTTTGTGTCACAGACACAAACAAACTTACAGGCAAATCAGTTTCATCCACAGAACTAAAACAGAGAACTGCCTGCAATAGTCTCTATTTTTTTTTTGTCTTGGAGGACCTTCTTTTCAATACAGTGACAACCCAAAATAGAATGAAACAATTAATTTTGCACTAGATGCATCCACCAGCCACCTTCTACAGAAACAGACCAGTCCTGCACTAGAACAGCATCCCTCCTGTGTGATAGAACAATGCTCAAAAAACAGCATCAACAGCAGCTTGAGGAATTACCTTCTGGTTTGCAAGTATGTAATCCACATGTGTACCTGGTATTAGAAGTTCCCATGAGCTAGTTTGCCCTTCCTATACACAACAAGGATACTTCAGAATAAGGTAAGGACTGTGTAAGTAGTAGATGTTCAATGCAGACATTGCAGCTGACAGACCTATCCTAGCATGTTTCCAGAAAAATAAATGAGAAAAATATACCTTAGATTATTAGGAGGTATTAGCAGAAGTGATAGTATTCCTAGACTATATATACATCTAAATTTTTGGAAGCAGGAGTAAAGAGTAAAGAATCTCCAAGATTCTCCTAAAAGGCTGCTGGATATGAAATAATTCAAGTATTCTGAGTAGTGTTCACATGCAGATAATATCTCTTGAGGCCTCTTACAGCCTTAATTATCCTGCAATCCTGATGTCACATGGAAGGGAGACCACAACACTGCTTCAGAAACACCTTTGTAGCTGAGGTATGTGGTAATAGTCACACTGGCCTATTTCAGCAGTAGTGATGGAAGTATCTAATTCTGCAACAACATCCTGACTATAAACCTCTTCTTAGAAAAACACAGTTATGTATTACTTGAGTTACTCTTTATTACAGCTCTCCCCATTATCTCACTAAACATTATTTTTCTTAAAATGAAAGTGTTATAATCAAGAGCTATAACTAAAAATCAAAGCTAAATTAACTTTTTAGTAATATCCATTATTTTAATCAAAATATAAACAAAACTAAGTTGTAAGATAATAAGCACAATATGGCTTCTTACATTGATCACAAGTCAAAGAAGATTTCATACACAGTCTGAATCAAGGGCCCAATATTCCTCCAGGTGTTTATCAACACAGTGGAGGCAACACCTCACAATTAATACTGTGCCAATTTTTTATATATAGATTGAGTATAGCTAGTGGTACATATGAGTAAATATTAGGGTACAATACCTGTCCAAAGTTAATAACACGGTCTCGTTCATTTCAGGTATATCATCAGCTTTAACAGTAATGTTGATTGTAGTATCACTTTGTCCAGATAAGAAAAAAACAGAGCCATTAAAAGGACTTATATCATCTGGTGTTACTGCCTTGTGATTGGGACCAAAGGGTCTCAAACTCCAAAACACTGTTGCTTGACCATCAGTCCCATCTCGATGCAATGGAATGGAAACCTGCAAAGCATGTGAGTCCACTGTGACTTGCAAAGCTAGATGCAAAAACAATTAACCCTTTGCAAATTACTGTTTGAATATGAGCCTTAAAATATTCATCTTGGGTTTTTTATTTATGCCTATGTATAAGATCTGAAATCAAACATGTTATATCAATGAATCTAACCTTTCAATCACCTATCCATTATATACTTGGACATATATGTTATATACACCTAGTGGAGGTGGCAGATTATTAATATGACAAATCACTTAGTGCTTATAAACACAAAAACACTTCTATGACAGATTTAACCAGTGCCCACCTCATCAAGACAATCTAGGTTTTATATGTAACCACCATAATTTACTCTGGCTGTTATAGTACAGTTCCAACTTGTACTCTGCTTAAGGAAATCAGCAGTTTTATTCTGAGCATGAAAAGCAAGTTCTCTGATTCAGGACTTGAGGGAAGACCTCAGTTAAGACAAGTAGGGGGAAGAAGGGAAAATGTAAGAGAAGATGCTTTATAAAGGGATTACATCTGGCTGGGATAACAGCATTGAGATGGTTGACAATGCTTTTGAAAATGCTTTATGAGAAACAAAACCCCTATATTTATTAGAAAACATACCCCGCAAGCCAAACTACATATTCACATGTAAGTCAACATTAAAATATACAGGTATTTTTATGAAATTTGGGAATCAAAATCAGTCCTACTCTAGAAGAGTGTCTTTGCAGCTGGTGAAAGAAATTAAACTCTCTGCAGCATCTTTTGCTCCATGTAACCATCAAGACCTAACCAGTTCTAGATTCTTACAGAGAATACTTTTCAGTTGACAAACATATTAATCTTGCTAGCAATTTTTTGCCTTTCTGGTTTTTTAAAGCAGGAGAATACTTGGATAAAAAATTGAGCTTGGAGGATGGATTTTCCTCCCATGGATTTTCCTCCCATTAATTTTCAAATGTTACAGAGGACGTAGCAAGCTTTGCTTTCTCCAAATAAGTTTTCCATAGTAAGGGACAATATAAAAATGTTTACTTACCACTGTAGCAGGTGAGTCTTCTGGCTCAGAAAGAATAATTGGAAGATTGCTAGTAAAGCCTATTTCTCCATTTGCAATATCCGGAGTAATCCTCAAAGAAATATTCCGAATTTCACCTAATCTAGGACTCACAGGTGGGACAAGAGGGATTCTGTTCAGCAGCTCAACTTTTTCCAGCTGTGAGAAAAAGTAAGAAAAACTTCAAAAATAAGAAGCCTGAGTACCAAGCAAGAATTATTCTTACAGCTTGGAATAAGTGTCATATGCAAGGAGGAAAACACCTACAGAATAAATTTCTCCTAACAGCAACATTGCTATTACAAAAATGTGTAAGGAGCTGTGTAAGAAATGAAGTGAACGGTACTGAGCTTCCACAGCTGAATGTTATACCCATAGACAAATAATGTACACAACTAAATGTATGCAGAGGGAGAATTAACTGGGTAATTCATTACTAGATCTATTAATTGATCTGCCAACCACCCAAATGTTGTTCTAACTTCAGGTTTGTGTCATGCATTGATAAAAATCTGCTGAAGTTGCTGGAAGCAATAATTTAGACCCTCTCATGAAGCCAAAGAGTGATTCAGTCTTCTTTCCTCTCTCAAAAAGATGTTAAGACTTCTCTATTTACAATAACTAATATGTTAGAGTTACATTCGGAATTGAAAATCAGTACTAGATTTCAAAACTGTAATCTCCTCTTATATTACCATACTTTTGATGGATTATGTATACTAAGAAGAAATAGAAAAAATGTTTATTCTATTTTTGAATAGAAAATAGCACTCAGCACATGAGCACCACTGACATAACAAGGAAAGCAGGACTTTCCTTGTTTTACTTGTTTTACTATCCCTTTCAAATATCATTAATAACATATGGAATATGGGATTCTGTCTACATGGATGATAATAACAGATTTGACTGATTTGTATATACTTTTGTAAACATTTCACTGGTACATGAACCACCGATGACAACCACCTTTTAACTCCTACTAGGATGTTTTTGCTTGGAGTCATTAGATGCCATATAGGTTTTAGTGGAGAAGGGCAAAATGACCTTACTTAAATCCATATAGTTATTATGAATCATCCTTTCAATTGATGAGTTTTAAATCCAATTGATCCTTAAAACCAATCTATATAAAATACTTGGACTGTATCATACTTTGTTTTACTGCTATTCAAGTAACACTCAAAAATATTCATGGACATTTTATTTGATGTTAGATGGAATTTGCTTTATAAATACTGTAATTAGAAATTGATTCTCAACCATACAAGCTAGTTATTGGGATTCTGAGGAACAGAAAGTGGTTCCATTTGTTTCCTTGTTTTCAAAGATTAGGAGCTAATTCTCCCATTAACACCATGCAGGTGGATCACTGTTGTGGTTGTTAGCTCACTAAAAGTTCTGAAATACTACAGAGCTGACAGAATTCCCTTTGTTACTATCTGGATAGCAACTTTGAGATTAAAGTAATAATTAATGAAATATTGTTGGGTTTTTTTTTTTTAATCCAGTGTTTCCTCTTAAAGCAAATCATTTCAAGAGGAAAACAAGAATGCACTGTGAACTGAATAATGATGAGCAGTTTATTAAGTTAGTTAATCTGCCAGTCCATACCAAAAATAGTCTGTACATCGAACAACAGGTTATTTAATTGAAGATATCACTGAAGAATGTTAATCTCATATTCCCAGTTGCTCTATCTGTTACCTTGTTGTGTTTAAACTTCATTTCTTCCTCCATCTCTCCTTCCCCAATTCCTGAATTGAGCCTTTACTAGGCCTAATATAAATTCTGTAATCTCCTTCTAAACATGTCTGCTGAGACTATAATTTATTTACAATTTAGATTATCATTTAATTACGAGTTATTACAATCCTTCATTCTTTACAATGAAGGTTTGTTATAGTGATAAATATGGGTATTTTTCTTCCTTTTCTAAAGGAATTATTTGTGTTAGAAATATTGCATATTGAAATACTTGTCACACATCTTGTCCATAGTCCACACTGCGATGTTATTTGTAATCTATCACCTGAAAGGAGCTTGGAATTAGATATTTCTGTTTTTCTGTTATCTTTCAGATCACATGAAAATGGTAAAACACACTGACATATTCTAGTATTTCAGAATCATATTCCCTACAACAGCTGTGAACACAGAAAAGCGTGCAACGAGAAAACTATTCTGGCAATACCTTTTTTTACTCTCTTTTTTTTTTTTCCACTAGAATGTAGGGAGAAGAAGGTGGAGGGAAGAAATCTTTTAAAGTAATTAAAACATCTTTAGTAGACTATAAATTAAAGAAAAAGAAACCAAATTTTACAAATTTTTATGATTTCACATCAACATCTCCATCTGGAAATTTTGAAGACACATGACTTAAAATGAAAGGACTAAAAAGAATAAGAAATTACTTTGAGATTTCTGCTTTGGTTGTGCCAAGGCAGCCCTTTATCTGTATATCAGGACTGTTCTCTGTGCTCATGATCCCAGAAAGTCACAACAGTTAACAAGAGGAAGTAGAGAGTATGCAGTGGCCTTAACTGCAGGTGAGAAAATAAGTATAAAAATTACTGATTGCAATGCCCAGAATCTCCCACAGTAGCATATACGAGCAATAACTTGCTAACATGTATGCAAATCAGGTTTCTCCAGTGGGAAACAAAGAAAAAAAAATTGGAAAATAAAAAAATCTTCCTTAAAACATTTTTGTGGATAGCCCAGTTTCTTTCAAAAACATGGTTTTAGTGAATTTTTCCAGCCAGTCTTATGAACAATGGCATAATCTCCCTTCTTACATATTCAGATAGAGGAAAAAAATCAAAAAATAGAGAATGAAAAATAACAAAAGGTCACATACAGGGGAAACTAGAAGGACTTTTTAATTCCCAGATCAAAGTTGCACATAAATTAAACATATGTTTGACTATTTATAATTATATTTACTTGCTTTTGATTTCTAAAATCTTTCATACTTCTGTAATTTAGGAGCCTAAATTCAATTAAATCGAAAGCCAAGGGGTAGACAAAATAACGTACCTGAAAAGGTAACTAACCTTTGCAACACTGATATAATTTTGTTAAATTTCATGATTAATAACTGAACCCTATTACAACAGTGTATTTTTTTAAATGGTGTAATAAGTAAATAACTACAAATTAGCTCTTTATAGGATATTTTGGGAAGATGTATATAAATAGATGAGTTTTCTTGGCTACAGAACTAATAATGTTCTTTTTTATTTTTTTAATCAGGCAGAATTATTTTAATTAAATTAAAAGGGAATGAGCCACTACTGTTTTATATCCTTTATATTACATGGGCTAAAAAAAACCCCAAAACACAGTTGAGATACCTGTATGACAAAGTGAGCTCCATTTTGAAGAAATGCATCATTTCGTATTGGTATATTTACAGTAGCTTGTGCTTTTCCTTCTGGAAAGGTGAGAGTACTTCTTCTAGACATATTCAGAATGCCACCTTTTGCTCTCTCAGGATCCAGAGCTCCAGCTGGAATATACAGTGCAGTAAAAACCAACTGCACATCTCCAACTGTTCCTCTTTCTCTTGCAAAACTCAAGGATAAAAAGCGTCCCACTGGATTACTTTCAATCTTCTGATTCTCCAAAGGATGGAATTTTATTAGGCCATAAACATCATCACTGTCCTGAATGTAAAACAGAAGCTGCAAAGCAGAAAACAACATGCTGCATTATACTATAGTTTCATGCCTTCACAAAAGTATCTCCTGACTGTCACCACATATTTTTCTCCTTAGTGACCTGTCATCAAGAAAGAAATCAGATTGAGAGTCCCCAAGTATTCTTTATACACAAGAAACATTGCACTGAAAGTGCGGTAGTTTCCCATATGCATCACCACAAATGCCAGAATGAGTTCTGAATAACTGATTTTTTTTGTTCAGCAGCCAAAGTAAATAATTTTAAAATGTTTCAGATTGTAAAGAACTTCATTTTATTCACCAAGCTCATTCCAACCATTTTTGAGACAGACAAAGCAGGGACTCAAATCACAGTACTGTCAGCAATTCCAGCCACTCTTTATCTAATAGTTCCAAGGTTACAGTCTTAATCACCAAACATTCTCCTTGAAGTTGTTGCTCTGTAAAAAATTGCAGTAATCATTTAAACAGCAAATGAGCAAGTGAAAATAACTTTCCCGTCTTCTGTTAGAAAGCAGTCACTTGATAGAACATTTATTCAATGCTATCATTGCAGACTGGGAATAATCTGAACTGAATGCTACCACAGTAAAAATGTCTGACATTGTAGACTATACTCAGTGAAATACTTTAGATATGGCTCTATACATTAAGATTATATTAAGGATCAGTTTTCTTGCCTTTTTTCCAAAACCAAACCCTTTCATCTGTTCAGCTAATCCATCAATGAATGAATGAATCAATCAGTGTTATTAAAACTGATAAAGTCTTTATTACTCATTAGTATCCTCTCCAAAAGAATTCTTGAAGTGAGCTTACCTCAGATGGCTCACTGACTTCTGCACCACCCTGAACTGTATAAGCTAGGAGTTTCAGAAGATAAGGCTCTGCCTCTTCTGGTATATCATCATCAATAATGTCCAGATGAAGGGTCACCAGCATCTGACCTTGATCAAAAGTTATCTCCCCCGCCTCTGGAAGTAGGTCTGCAGTCACAGGTGAAGGATCACTGCTATTTCGGATTATAACCCAGGAAACAGAAACATTTCCATGTGTTCCACCGTTTCTTACAATTGTGATCCCTTCAAACCTAAGGTTTTGAACAAAAACAAAAACCCACAAACCATAATTACTATTGGCAAGCATGATTACCAATTCCCTAAAATATTTACAGTGACTGAAGTGGTATAAATGTTAGCTGCTTGCAACTGACATTTGACTCAAGGCTTACAGTTTATGAAATCATAACACATGTGTAAGGCTTGAGCATTTACTCATGAGCTCTCTGTAAAATCTCTGAAGATACTTGTTAGATCTCACTTTGAATACAGCAAGAAAAACATTGAGGAGTGGAATCTTGGCATGTTTTACAGTTGTCTTGAGGAATACAAATAAAATTTCAGAAAACGTTTTTGCCTATTCTACATCATGAGCAGGTATGAGGCATGAGCATTGAAATAATGAACTGTTTGTACCAAAAATATATTCAGTTACTGATAATTATAATACTGGAAATGTCATGTTGCATGCATCTGACAAGTGCATGACTATAACAAAAAGTCTGAAAATCATTACTTGAAAACACTTTGAAAGCAGGACTTATTTCTTTACTGTGTATAAAAAGGAAAAATGAATCCTCAATTCATTTGAATGGGCCCTATATACTATAAAATATTACTTCAAAATTTCTCATAGTATGATAGTTTGAGGCATTGTTTATTTCTTTGGGGATGGTAATTAGCAACGGACATTTTTATTGAGATTATCAATAGTGTGTATCAGTCTGCCTATAAAATTTGTACAGAGCTTTGATTTTAATCTCCCTGTAAAATTACAAATAATGAAATTGTTTTTGAGTTTAAGGTAACTATTTCATGGGAGACACTGAATATTTTTTTTTTCTTTAATCAGAGACTGATTTCACAGAGAGTAAATACAAATATACATCAAGAGTGGAAAACAGAAATCTATTTCCCACTGAAACTGTGTGTAGCAGTATCACAACTTCACTGATCCTAAGGAGTTTTCACTATTCTGATATGTGATTAAATAGTTATGGTTTTTTTACATACATACATAGTTTATAGATATTAAAATGCTTTCTGTATAATTAGACATTCCCACTTCCTTGAAATCTTTATAGATATAGCCAATAATAACAACACACTAAGTGATTACTACATTATATTTTAGTAGTGATTTTATAATTACTTTAGTGATATCATAACAGTGCTTAACAATTACAAACAAATCTCTTAAACTGACTAGATACTAGATTTTAAGATCTGCAGTACCTTGAAATTTGGTCTTCATCAATGATAACAATGTGAGCTAACAGAACACTGTGGATTGACAGCACTCCATAGGGTTTATCATTCGGCTGGATAGTGACATGAACAACAGATGGATAAATCAAAACCGCATCTCCCTGCAAAGTGTCTTTAAGAAGCATAATCTGAAAGGTCTCAGCAATTTCTGGTATGGCATCATCAAGGATCCTAAATTTCAAATATGTTTCGTGAACTAGAGGTGGGAAAACAAGAGTTGTATTTGGCTGTAGATCTAGGAAGTCTACATTAAGCTGTGCATGTGCAGTTGAATCCCCAGTTATGATGGCGTAACTGACAGAGACTTCGTCTTCATCAGGTCCAATTAATTTTCCACTGACATCCTTACCACGAACCACTTGGATTGTTACCACTTCATCTTCCTCAGGCACCATATAAGCACTCTGAACAAAACGCACAGGACTGTCATTTTTCCTAATATTAATCCACACAGAATTTTTTGTGTTGTTGATTTCAGCCCCTCCCTCCACGCTCTTCAGACAAACAAGAAAGATTTCATCATTTTCAGGTACCTGGAAAAATAGTATTAACAACCATGTGTAAGTCACATTTCAAATATATGCTGAACACTTATACTGAGAAAAATGGTTTATGCATTTTGCAGAAGGGTGAAATTATACCAGCTTGAAAACTCATTTCATATTAAAACAGAATAGTCCTGCTTTTAACTTCTGATAAAAATCCCCTTTCAAAATTTGATGTCTCTATTTCCCAAAACACTCTTCTGAAAGAGGGTTGAAAGTTAAACAAAACAGAAAAATTAACAGAAATATGCAAAAAAATTGCTTTAAAGTTTCCCACTTATGACACAGACATTTGTTTCCCTATGTATTTTTTTTTTAGTGAATTTCCTTATCAAGTTGTTCAGTATCATAACTGAAAAGTTAAATATAGAAAGGTCAGTCTAATAGATGAACCTTGACAATACAAGAACCTCACCATTCCATGCGAAAAAAAATATAATGCTTTCTTGATAATTTATACTTTTACTGTACAGCACCTAACAATCTAGTCAGAGCAGTCAGGGTATGTTCAGAAACTAAAAAATATTAACTGATGAGAAAAATGGAGGCAACATTAAAAAGATAAAATAACAACCCACAGAGACAAAACTAAACAGCACTTTATGAAGCAGAAGGACTTGTAGCCCTTTCTAAAACAAGTATTTTTATAACATAATATGCTAAGACCCTCTAGAACAGCAGTCAACCTATACATCCAAACAAAAATGTCAGCTTGTTTTTACCTGATCATCAAGTACTGTTAAATTATAAATCAACACTGATCTCCCAGGTGTAAATGTAATATTTCCTCTGGCTGGACTTAAGTCTTCTTCAGCTGAGTTTGGTCCATCTTCTATCTGCAAATAATTAATTTTTATGATAAGAAATACATGGAGCATACATAAAAATTTAGTACAATAGTTAATATACAGTGTGTGAAATGAATAAGAAATTGCTATTTATTCAGTCACCTCCTGATCATATGCACATATACTCAGTTGTGAAAATCTACTTTTTTTTTGTCAGATGGAATAAATCAGAGAAGGCACTCTGAAGAAATCATGTACTGCCAGAGAAAGAGGAAGAAAAGTATTTCCACACAGGCCTTTGAGAACTCTTTGGTATTTACTAATGCATAACTGACTTGTTTAAGTAACAGAAAGGATAGTCCTTCTCTTTTAATATAACTAACATTTCCTAATCAATTCCATGAAAATAGTAAGACAGATAGAGGTAGTATGTTACTTTGTTTTAGAAAATCTTGTAATGTTTTTTCAACATAATTTTATATATTTGTATATAAACTACATTTTGAGATTATCCTGATAAATTGTGCACATAACAAAATGTGTTATTATAAAATTATATATATATATATGTATATTATAAAATTATAAAATAAAAATGGATTTTAAAACAAACATATCTGCAATACATAACATAATCACTGAACATTATCTACACATGCTTTATGTATGTATGTATAATATGCAATAACATCCAGTACAAATGTTTTGAGATTTTGACACACCTAGATCAAATCTTTGATGACAACTGATAAAGGAATTTTGATATGAAAAAGAATTACCTGTAATTTTGAAGAATGTAATAGAACCAGAACTAAACAAGGAAAAAAAATCCCCCACCCCTCACAATAAAGGCAATGAGTATATCCCATTCACATGAAGTATGTGAGTAATGGCCTAAATATACAAGTAATGATTTTGAAAGGTTTAAATATCTGGGAATTCAAACTGCTGTCTTATAGACACAGAATTTCACTGAAAATTGAGCTCTACAGGTTTTAAGGTGGCACAAGCACCATCAAAAGAACCAAGGTATTTATAAATTTTGAAAAAATATATCAGAAATTTCTTGCACATTCAATAGACATTGTTTGCTAATATTACCAAGAAATGCTGCTTCAAATATCTTTCTAAATGACACAAATACTCATATTTAATATATCCTCACTTTTCCTAAATTAAGCAGTTAAATAATTGAAAGGTAGTTTCTTTCAATTTTATGAAACAGAATTATCAAATGTAGACATAGGTATTTAGTCCTTTCACTGCAATAAACACTTTGATAAGTTATTATTATGTCTCACAGCTTCATCTGATAGACAAAGGTATGAAGCCTTTCTGATATACTCACCTCAAAAGTTACAACGACCGTCCCGTAGGTTCCTCTCTCCCTAATTAGAGTGAGAGGCACAAATTCATTTCTGCCCCTAGGTTCATTCACTGTGATTAAGGCAGACTAATGAGGAAGAAAAGGGACAGGCTATCAGGCACAGATCAAGTATCACAGCAGAAGGAAAAAATTGTTACCATAGAAATACCAAACTCCCACAGACAAGTTAATCCAATCTGCAAACCAGTCTGCTGATGGCACACATTTCCTAGCAACCAATTAGTTCAGCTAATAAAAAGCTTGAAAGGTTTGAGATTAAAAAATTATCATAATATATGTAGAGTGGGCTTTCTGGTTTTCTGTTGGGTTTTTTTGCAAATGAGCACAGTTACAATACACTAAGCACTGGCATATGAGCACTGGTCATATTTAGTAGAGTTCCTAATCCTATTAAAAATAGTTTTTTTCCATTAAAAATTCATTTGTTAGGTAACTAGACAATGGAGTCTGTGTATCAAACTGTTACAGCTGACAGATTTCAAAGATTCACAGCACTTCAGGAAGCAGCATGGTTTAGTATTGTGGTGCCAAAAATTTTTCATATAGGATTTTTTTCAGGGAAGTCTTCTAAAAAGTAAATTTCCAAAATGCCAGCAATAAAGTATAGCTTCTCTTTCTGCTAACACAAACTTTGTATTATTGCAAATATTCTCCATACAACTAGCGTCACACTACTCTTATCCCCAGAAGGTATTATATTATGCATATATCATGACACTGCTCTTACAGCTTTAGAGTTAAATATAGAATTGCTCACTTGAGATGGGAAAAAGGTATATATTCTTAAAATTTCTAAGCCACCTCTTTAACTTTCCTATGGTATTACTCCTCATTTTTTCCATAGTATATTGAGGGGCAGTGGGACTAAACAATTTCTAAAAGCTTTATATTTAGATGAGCAACATAAAAATTCATCCAAGTTTGAGGATCTCAGGCAATATCTCAACACCTAGAAGCATACAGAAGCATAAAAGTTGTACATATACATTTGTATGAATTATCTCCAGAGATGTTTTCAGAGATGTAACACACAATCTTCTTCCAAGGGATTTGGGTGAATAACTAATCAGCATCTTTAACAATTTCACCTTATGTTTTCTAAAATGTTCTAAAATATACCTTTATATTTTATCTAAAATATAAAAAGTCTTACCATGTTAAAAGAAATTATTCCAAAGGCATTGTCATTTGATAAGATTGTTACTGTGACAGATTTGGGTGAGCCAAGCTTTATCCTTGCAGATGGTTTCTAAAATTAAAACCAAAATACGATATTAAGTACAGTGAGGGGGAAAAAAAAAGGCATTTTGATGTTACTGTCTTTTAGAGTTAATATTAGCTTACAAAAAATGTATGTCTTTTTAATCTATATCACAATGAAAATTGTTTAAAGCAATGCACAAATTCCTAATTACCATGGAATGTAGAGTCACCAATAAAGTGCTTGAAACAAACTTTGCAAATGATTAACAATAGTTTAACAATTATTAACAGCATATCAATAGGAAACCATACATGAAGCATTTAACGCTGCCAGGAATTCCAAAGGGGTTTTTTTTCCCCTTAACATTTGTATAAAACTGAAACTTTGAAGCTATTATACGGCCTATATCTAGCTAAAGGATATACTGGGACAGCAGCTATAAGAAGCAGGTCTTTATGACATTGTAAAATTAAGCTACATTTACAAATCAAAACAAAAAGAAAGGGGAAATAGGTACTTTTATATTCACTGCAAACATCCCCATAGACATGTAATATTGACAATGAAATAGAAAATTTATTTTTATTGAATTGACATCTTACTTAGTCATGAACTGTTAGCTAAAAATACATTAATGTGAACCTCTCTCTTGTAGCGTAACTCCTGTGAGACAGAACAATAGAGAAGAAATTTTTTGGTAAATATTTATAAAATTGTTTGGATTTAGATAAGTCACCTTTAACCTCTGCTTCTGGAGGACTGGAAGTCATCCTCTTTTTCTGCTCCCTCCACCCTCTCCTCCATGCACATTCTAGCAGGAAAACAGGAAAGGCTGAGTCTTCCAAATCTAACTCTTCCAGGCTCCAGTACACCACATGTCCACAGCTGAATGCAATGCCTGCTCAAGTGTCAGGCACAACAACATGACACAGAGCCACCCATAGAAATGCTAACATTCTGAAGGACAATAAGCATCATCTTGCTTGGAGTCCAGACTTTAGTTCTTACCTATTACTCATAAGCAGTAAGACTACATGGAAATCTATGAAACAGCATTCACCCATACCTAGATTGCCCACTGTTCTCTGTGGAATAGATACACTGAAAAATTGAGACTTACCAGTAGTGTCAAGTGAAATGTGAATGTCTCATCAGCCTCTGGAAGATCATCATCACAGACAGATATATACACTGTTCGGTTTGTTTCTGTATCTGGTATAAATGCAGCTGCGTATGTGTCAAAAAAGTCTCCTGTGTCTTCTCCATCGATCTGCAATAGAAACAAAACCAAATGCCACCTCCTTCTTCCTTCAATATGTTCTATATTATCACCCTAGACTTATTCAAACAGGCTTCATACCCACTTTGTTTCACATAATTTTTTCCACAATTTCCCCTACTGTCATAGTTAATTTCTGGACAGAAGGTACATAGATAACAAACCATTTTATTCATGCTGAGTAAACAGGTAAAAAAACCAACAATAAAATAAAGAGAACACTTTCTTCATAACCAGTTATGACTTCTTTCCCTGCAATTTGGTATCTTTTGCATAATGTACCATATGAAAAGGGTTTTTTTAATTGAAAAAGCTATGCCTGTACAGGAAGCACAGATCTGTACACCTCATAATACTCCACATGAGTTAAATTCACCTTGGGGTGAAACTGCCCTCTGCAGAACTTGCATTCTAAGCACTGGGAGGAGCCTAGGCATTCAACCTAGATAAACAATTTGGTCACCAAAGTTCGCAAGATAAAGTCTTCTACAAAGAACTTCCTTTCCTTCATCTCAGGCAACAGAAGAAAATTCCCCTGGTTCAACTGTAAGTGAGGTGATTAGAGGAGAGTTTACAAAGGCAGTAATGTAAAAACAGCAAATGGTCTAAACTAAGTTTACAGTTCCACTGAGACTAAATGGAGAGAAGTCACTGAACCAGCATTGCTGCCACACCTTAATCATCCTTCTTAGAAGCTAAAGGCTTGAAAGAAGCATTGTGAAAAAAACTATTCCTCCTTTCAGAACAGTGAAATTCGAAGTTCAGAGAAGAGGAAACAAAGGGGGTTTATGTGGGTTTTACTTGTCTCTCTCATCAGTCACATTCACAACTTTCCATGTATCTGAGTCCCAAGAAGCTTTTAAAAAAGTTATCAACAGTTGCTGAGAATATAACTGCCATGTTTTCTTACCGACACAATTGCTGTGATGTTAGCAGGCTTCCCTGTCCTTTCAATTACAAGACGTATAACAGTTGTACTTGTTTCATTGACTACAAATTCTGTTTGTCCACTGAACTTCACTTCCGTTTCTCCAGATGTGAAATGAATGAGCAATGCTAAAAGCAAATAAACTAATAAAGAAGCAGAGGGCATCCCTACAGAAAAAGAAATATTAAAAATAAATTGTGAATCTAAAATACACAAAGCATTTGTGGTTGACATTACCAATCCAATTGACCCCTATCAACTCTTCATATACCATGATCATCTTGTGAGTTTCAAAATGAGATTAAAACATGCAGAGGTCTCCACTACAACCAAGTCATTAATGCAATTATCATGTGTAACTAATTCTATTTTATTAATTTTCATTTAGTAATTTTCTAGACAGTATTTATCAACTTCCTCAAGTGGAGGAATAAGAAGCTTCTTTTAAGAAAAAAACCTATTACATTACCACGACTGTTTTCATTTTCAATCAAAAGTTATTAGCTTCAAATTTGACAGTTCAATTTCCACTTTCTTTGCTCTCTAGATTGTCCTTAAAAACACACAAAAAAATTACAGGAAGGGTGAAGGGTTGGATACTTGCAGTCATCTCACAGATCATTTTCTGACATTTATTCAGCATGAAATATCCTTACATATTTGCATATGTACTTGAGTTATACCCCATGAGCTTTTCATGTGTTTCTGTCCCAGAGAACAACTGTGATACTCTGCCATTGCAATCTTTGTACAACTGCAATCGAATGTGCATTGCAATCGAAGCCAGACTTCAATTTTTATTTGTTTCTGCACAACCTCTAGTATTTTCTGTTAGGATATGCAAACTTAAAACCAAGGTTTTCTCTTACATTCTCTATTTCTCTTACATCAGAGTCCAGTTTTGTGATGTAAAATACCATTTTAAGTCCCAGTGAAGTCATCAGGTGTTGATACTGTGAAAGATAAACTTTTAAAAGAGTCTGGCACAACAAATTTCAAATGTCTGAATTGTTCTGCAGGGGTTTACATTGCACAGTGCTTACCAGAACTGAGAACTGAGTGGATGCTGGATAGGGAAGACTGCTGTAATAAGAATCTTAGAAGTATAGGAAAAAAACAAGAGAACAAAGTTGTGCTCTAAAAATGCATTACAACATTGAACTTTAATTCAATTAGTTCCCTTACCAAGCTTCTTTTAATTTGTAATCACTATTTTACCCTATTACTATTTAAAATTTCTGTACAAAAGGTACAACCAATATTTGTGTAATTAAATGTATAAATAAAATGACACTTTTCTTAAAATTATCCTTCCAAGTGTTACAATTACCAGAAAAATCTGGTCAATTGCAGTTGTATAAACTGTGCAGAACATATTGCATTAATATTTGCATATTGATATTAATGTTAATCGATATTTGCATATTAATAACATTTAAGATCAGTCATGTTTTCAAAGCAATTTTTCTTATTATTTAAGAATGGCAGTTATGAATATTTAGTCATAAATCATCACTAAAACAGCAAATGTCATGAGTACATTTTTGTAAAATGTGTGTCAAATTTGAATCAGAACTGAGGTCCAGCACATACTCTGAATGTTTTCTGTTTGCAGTCAAGATAGTTTTAATCCTGGACTGAATAGAGAAGATAGCCTTCAGACCACTAAAACAAACACAGCTTCAGACAGATTTCTAGTCTTTGATTCATCTTTCAACAAATTCTGTCTGGGCAAGGATAATTTTTATGGTGTGAGAACTTGAAATAAACTGCTTTCAGGTAAGCTAAAGAACGAAAAGATTCACAGACATGGCTTATTAAGTATGTATAAAATGGAAGTACAGTCAAGAAAACTATCAATATTTTTCAGAGTACCTACAAGCAAAGACTGGTGAGTTGACAAAGTTAGTTGATTTTAATTACCTGTAGCACTAAATTCATCTAGATCTGTTGAGCATCATGGAAGGAACAGCCAAACAAAAAAAAAGTAAGGGCAAAATGTCAGGCCTAACTATTTTCTCCATGAAAACAGCTGTTCTTTTCACTTTTCTTTTCACTTCCCTTTGTGAAGTGTCTGATTATTTCTGAAAAAATTGTCACACAGTAATGATTTTGCTGCACAGTTTCACACTACTCTAAACTTTTATTATGAGGAACAAAGTCCTTCAAGATATCCATGGCTCTTACTGGGAATTCAGTGTGTAACAGACCAACAGAAACAATGCTTGATTTTTACATATCTATACACTCAGTAATTCTAGAGCAGCAAAAACTTACAGTGTGAAGAAAAAATAAAATATATACACATAAGCCCCCTGGGATTTAAAATTATCAGCACTTCCGAGGTATTTTTTTCTAGTTTTATGTGGAACTGTTCTGAAAAAAATAAAATCAAAAATCTTTAAGCTGGAAAGAGAAGAATTGCCTAACTTTTGTAAACTCTCAGACAATTACACTGTCTGCAGATGCAGGCATCATCCATACTAAACTGAGGAATTTGTTGACCTTTTAGCTTCAGCTGTTACCTTGTCATAGACTTCACCAATGCCTCCCCACGGTACATGCTTCTAGTAAATAATACTGAAAACATGATCCTTGAGGGCAAGATTACGAAGTTTAGAATTACTTGAATTCTATTACTTCTACTAGAGAGCATTCTAAAACTATAGGATTACTCCTGAGGAACAAGAGAAGTTTCACAATCACACCATCAATTATTCAGTTGGTGTGTATCCTTCCTTGTTACGTTATTTGTACTAAGATTTACTTTGCACAGCCTGCCAGAAGTAGTTTTTACTCTGTTTATATAAATTAAACTTTTAAAATTATGATTTTTTTTAATTGTTATGATGTAATATAGTAAAAATACCATACATCAAGACTAAGAGAATGCAAATTTATTCAAATAGCTGAAAACATATTATAGGTCCCAGTATTTTAATTTATTAAAAACAAACTGACTTTGTACACTAAATTCCTATGTAAATTTATATGGGAACACAATTTGTTATTTATTAACTATATTGCATAAAGTTCAGCAGAAGCCTTTGCAAGATCAGGGATTACAAGAAGACCCTTCCTTACTTCCCTCACCTCATAAAACCACTGCTGACTCTAATTTGTGACTTATTTTTTAAATTAATCTGAAACTCCAGTCCTTGTTCACTGCTATGTTTCGGTGAACCATGCATTTGTTGATCAATTACTCCCCTCTGTTTCTGCTAAATATTAGTGAGTTCATTTCTCTCCAGGAAATTGAGATATTCTAGTTAAATTAGTTTAATGAGATAAAGTCACTGAAATGTTTTTATAACAACTACGTGCAATGGAGCTTCACACAACTTTAGAGTATGTACAATGGATTAACTATTTTTTTGTCATGTTCTGACTCAAGCCATTTCAAATAATCATGTGTAGTATCAGTGGTAGTTTGAAACAATGTTATGTACCGAACACTAGATGATGTTTCCAAGTGATTTATAATAAAAATTTCTGGCATTAAAACCAAACCATATCTTTCAAATAATAATCCAGACATTTTAATGGCATTAAAGGATTTTAAACATTAAAAAAAAAATCCTATTCTTCAACCACATTGTTTTAAAAAGGTAAAGAAATATAAACCAGAATTCTGAGTCATGATCCCTAACTAACATTTTCTTTTAGTATGCATTTTATGAGACTTTTTGAAGCATGTTTGTATTTTCCACTAAAATACGGAATACTAGTGTACAATCAAACACTGATTCCACACAGTATTTTCCACAATACTGTCACAATTTATATAAGGAATACCATATCAATCTGTTGTCCAGTTGAAGCCAAGACAGGCTTATGAAACTGATGAATCATTAGGATTAGTTCAGTCAGTTTCTGGAACAAATTTCAAACGAAGACTTAAAGGTTTATAAAGAATGAATGGTCTTTTCTGCAGATTTTTACGCCATCTTTTGTGCTAAATAAATTAAACCCTTAAGAATGAAAAGATCTCCTGGCTGTTTTCTTTGAAGTATGAAGGAATCTACAGCCCAATGAAACATGAAGAGATCAAGAAGAGAAATGAAAGGCCTACTCCAGTTTAAAAATCTGAAATTATATAAGCATAAAATGCTGGATAGGAAATGGGAACTGGGAAAAGAAAGAGAGTTCATGAACAAAGTAGCAGATGGAACACGGGATTACGTACTCTCTACCTCAGTATTGTCACTGCTGCTTACAGGAGAAGCAAAGAGCAGAAGAAGCACCATTCCCATCCTGTAGGTTGTAAATCTACAACCTGATTTACCACTTGCCCATCATCACACAACTCACTGTATACTATTAAAGACCACAGACACAGAAGAGGAAGAGCAAGTCCACTTTTCACTTCCTGTCCTTGTCTACTCCCCATGATTACAAATACCCAGCCAAGTTGAACATTAAAAAATTGGCATGCCTAGTATTTTGCATTGAGAATGTCATGTCAGCTATCAGTGGCTGCCAGACAGAAGTCTATTCACAGCAGAGATGTCAGCAGCATCTTTGGCTGAATACAATGGGAGACAGATACATGTGCTCTTTCAAATATAAATTGAAATTATATTTCAAATATAATATAAGATTCTCTGTAGTACAGAGGAACAGCATAGAGCAAGAAGTTTCACAGAGTCATTGCCATTGCTGCACCTGTTGTAGAAACATATTAAAACTGCATATTTTCAGAATTTTTATTTTAGGCATTCTCAGAACCTCTTGTCAATTACCACAGTATTGGAGAACAACCTGGGAAAGCAGCAGGGCTTATGAAACTTTGACTAAAATTCTCCTTTCCATGTTGTCAAGGTTCCAAATTAAAGGAGAAATATTTTATTTCAAGCTTCTTTTTCCCTTGCCTCAAAAGCTCCCACAGTTCACACATATGAAAAAAGCAGGACACAACACAACCCAGCATACGGATAGCAGACATTACCCAAGCCTGCTTTGCTGGTTGTTCTTCTTTCTTTGGTTTGGGCTTTTTGTTTAGATGTGGAATAAGTCTCTCACTCTAATACAGATTGGAAAAGAGAGTTTTCCAAAGGTGCTATTTCAAAACAATACCCTTATATCCCCTTTTTGCTTTCAGCCTGCTTCAAGGTGAATAAAAAATAAGAATTATACTGACTTTGTGTGCATCTCTGGACCACACTAATAGTTTCAGAGTCTGTCTCACAAGTTTCCATGAACATTCTTCAGTGTCTCATCCTTGCTTTCCATTCTTCAATGTTTTCCTGTCTTTCTCTTTACTACACAGGCATGTCAGATACCTGATATTCCCCTTCTTATTACTAACATTAGAAAGTGCTAACTAAAGCACAAATCCAGAATACAAGGTGTTAAAAATCCCTTAATCAGCTTTCACTATCCTGAAGTTTTTGGTCTCAGTTGCCTACTTCCCTAGTCAATACTGCTGCCTTGACAGAATAGTACTGCAGCACATCAGGTGCTAAAACTATTTATCTTCATTTGAAATTAATGACATTGACATCAGTCAATTATTCATTCCCCTGACCACTTTCTTTCTAACAGTTGCAATATTTATTTTTTTTTAATCTTATCATCTATTACTGTATGTATTACTGGGAATGGTGAATTTAATGAGACATGACCATCTTCATATGATCATCTTCCTCTCTTGGAAAAGGCATGCACCCTTCAAAATAGACATCTTAGGAATCTTAGGAAGAAAATATGCTTAAATTGCCTTCCACAATAGTAATATTTACTAGTCAGGAAGGTACATCCATCATCACAGCCAGGAACCAATATATAAAGCAGTAAAGGTGAGGCCAAGTCAAAGGCATAAGGAGAAGTCCAAATCATCACACCCTGTTAGAGTTCACTCAGAGTTGAAAAGTGTAAGAAGTCCAGAGTACCCCTTTTAAGTTCTCTAGCAATTTCTTTTTATTTTCTCAGAAGAATCTGAGTGGATCTAAACTGTATTCTTAATTTTTACATTCTAAAATATAGAATCATCACTGAAGAACCAAATGTTATCTCTTATGCCAGATAATACTACAGATTTTCTGAGGTAACCACTTGCTCTAATTCTGAGCAGGGACTAAAGGGCAAAACTCTCAAGAAGTGTAGAATCCAGCACTTCTAGCAGTAAGCAGAGAAAATACAAATCTTCTACAAAAATTTGCAGTTACTTTGTAATTTTTACATCACACAGAGAAACAGGAAATAATTTTGACCAGCTGTAAGATCTGGATTATTTTTACCCACAGTACCTCCAGTGCAACAACTTGGAGCTATTAAGGCTAGTTTAAATTTAGAACAGAGATCGAGTCTGATGTAAATAAACTTTGGCTGAAATCTCCTAATCAACAATGTTAAGAAATACATTGGTAGAGATCTGCATTTGATTAACGTTAAAGTGCACTGATTTCATCTCCATAACTTTCAATTCATCTCATGCAATTGAACAAGAATCTATCCATATGTAGTTCTAACTACATACTGTGAAGACATTATTTTTGAGCAGTCCTACTTAGAGTATAAGTTTAAGTAAAAGAGAAATGTATTGTTTCCATCGCCACACTGGAAATAATTTTCCACCCATGTAGTTCTAATGAACAGAGTAGACACCTTTCACCGACAGAAATTAATTTACTGGGTATTCCAGAGCCAGAGCTAGCTTCTTACCTAGGTATGTTGCACCAAGTATCTGTAACTTCACACACTGTAAGCACTTACACCTTCTCTCCATCTGGTTTTTGCACCAAAAGGTAAGAGGATTAAAAAATCCCAACAAACCAAAAACCAGCACCCAAACAAAGTCAAAACCAACCCCACCCCCCTACCCCCACTAAAACACCTAGCACTCCCAACTAATACTTGTATAAGTAACTGCATGATTAAGCATGCCACAGGACCATGCTCTTAACACATATGGAACCAGAAATACAGCTGATGAAGATCTGCAGGCTTCACTGCAAATCAGCCATTTATATTTCTCTCAGTAGAGATCTTAACTTTCACAATAATTTCCATTTGTATCTCAGCTTTTGAGGTTTTTTGCATGTCCTCAACACTCTTACTTAACAAATGCTGAGAACATATGTTGGCAGCTGAGGACAAAACTATCACTGTTTCAAATACCTGCTGTGAATGAATTTCCGTGGCCTGAATGAATAGTATATATCAGAAAAAGAAATCATAGGTTTCACCTGTACAGTGGTTATTTTTTTCATACTTAAAACTAAAAATAGAAGCAGTGCTCTATACATAATTTTATTGCAAGAAAAACCCCAAAACTTTAGGGTACAGAGCAGCAAAATTAAGCCTCACAGTGAGGATTAGATGGCACTGTTTCAAGTGCATTTACAGAATTGTTGCTATCCACAATGGATTCTTACAATTTAATACACATATATGAGCCAAGTAGAGTTTTTTAATGTGTTGCCTTATTATTACAAGAATTGAATCACTGAGATTTTCTTGAGTTCAAAAAAGCATATAATTAAATACAAGAATTTAAGGCATACATAAAACAAGGCTCTTTTCTACAGTAAAATGTTTTAATTTTTCATTGGATTGCAACAAAAGATGTTGACTTAATTAAAGAATCTGTGTGTTAAAAAGTCCCCCCAAATACTTCTTTCTGTAGAAGTAAAAATACATTTGTGTAATTTGAAAAGATGATTATCATGTGGTGCTCACTCTATATATATCTATACTGTGGATTAATCTCTTAAATCTGGGCAATCTGCTTTTAGATAAAACGCATAATAAAGTATTTATTTCTCAGAGAACAGAACTCCTTCAGCAAAATTTGTTTGGATCCAAAGCCTTCTTATACTACCTTTATCATGTATTCTGCTTTGCCTGGCTTTCTAAACCTTTTAACCCATGTCGCAATTTAATAATCACTATTTAATAATTATAATCATTTCCTTATTAACTGGGTATTTCTTTTCATTCTTCTAAGGCACCCTGCAGTCCAAGACAAGGAAACCTCTTTGTTGATTAGTTATTTAAGACCAGCAACAATAACTATGCTGGAAAGAAAGGTGCTTTGAGAGGATTACACAAAACTAGTTCTCAACCAAGCCAAAGGCAGCAAATTACAAACCCAAGTACTTCATTGCATGTAACCAAATTGGCTGGTTGAAATGCTAATTGCCTTTCAGCAAAGCTAAAGGCAGACAGGGGACCCTGAGCTACAGAGAATGACAAGCATTTTTTACTCCACTTCTGCACCATTGTCTTGCTGAGAATTATTCAAAATCTATTCATAAAGGTAGCTCTTTTCCTAACCTTTAAAAATGTGGGAAATTTCTAAAGCTCTTACCAATACCTCAGATGTGTTGGCCTGCTAAACCCATAACAGATGGCTGAATTAAAGCCATGTTAAACCCTTAATGAAGCAAAGCTCGAAATGATTCAGAGCAGTAACATATTGGACCAGCCCAGGATAAGTGACTGAGAAGTTTCTTTTGCCATCAGAAAATGAGAGTCATAACTGTATTCCAGTTAATGAATTTATACAAGATACAAAATTAGATGAACAAAAATAGAAAAAAAAAATTGCTGTTACATTCTAGAGAAAATTCTGGTCCTGATAAAAAAAATCCACAAACACAAAAGCTGTGATAAACAAGAAAAGTGCCTTCTCTGTTGTTTAATTTTACCAGATAAATTTAGTCTGTCAAATATGCCTGTTTCAATAAGTACTGGCACACTTATCCTAACTGCAAACTTTGCTACAAATTATTTCAGTAGAAGAAACTGTAACAACAGCTTTATAGGAAATACTCATAAACCAATCTATGAGACATTTTTTCATATTTGAGGCATATTTCAGAACTTAAGAGTTTGAAAATTGTTTCTGCAAACTGCCTCAAGTTCTGGTACACACAGTAAGCTAAATCTTGGAAGTGATTATCTACACTTGTATTTCTCAGTGATATTATTTACAACAAAGTTACTTAAAGTGAGACTTTGCAGAAATTTGTGAAATCGTTTGTCATTAGTAATTTTTTTCCTGAATAAAATATGGTACAGTGGGTCCACCTGTAGTAAGACAAATGGCAGGTAATTTTGTTTTTCCTGTCAATCTTTTTTTTTCCCCTTAACAAATCGTAATTTAGCTCCTATTAGACAGACATAATTCTTTAATTTGAGGAACTATGACAATGTCTACAACTGATGGCAATGGCTTTAAAAAATTCAGTTGGATATGGAGATACTCTTAATACATATTGAGAGAAGCATTTAGACACTATGTATGCTTTTTTCTAGAGAGGAAAAGAACTGTTATATTCACGTGCATGTACAAAATTGGCTATACCTTAATTGGCCAATCTTGTAGAGCTGAAATGCAAGCACAATTTCTACAAATGAGTACAGCTGATCAAGAGGACTACACATGTAAAAATTATATATATGATCATATTTTTAGAAGGTTGATGCCTAATAGTCCATAAGCAAATAATTTCACCATATTCTTTTTATTTACTCTTGCCTGTGTTTTTGTTTTTCTTAGTTTTGACCACATAGATTTAATTTCTTAGATCTGAATCTAAGAATTTCTTATTTCTTAGAATTGACCCGATACCAGGAACACCCTGGAAGATGTTAGGATTATTCAGAAATAAAATTTAGCTAAATTGCATCAGGTACCCTATCTCAAATAATAGCATGAGTCATACATAAATTTTACTGTTCCAATGCTTTCAAGAACACCTTGGACTAAAACACTTCAGATGTAGCTGAGACAAATTTTCACTTCAAAGTGTGAAGCAATAACATATTTTTCCAATTTTTCAATGAAACATTCTAAAATTAAAGTTCTGTTAAGCTTATAGAACACTTTTTAAACCATACTTATTAAAAATCCCTTCATTGTTACCATGCCACAGTCCTGAACAACTATGGTAGCTCTGTAACAGTATCAAAGGTGATTTCTAGGTCATCTATATTTTTCTCACAAATTGTTAAAAATTCATTGCTGCAGGAATAAGATCCTCACAGACTTCTGTAGTAGTATTCTTCTTTAGTCTTACACAACTGAAGGAATACACTGCCATAGCTTTTCCAATACTTTAATTTCAGTCATCATATTTAGATGTTAATTCAAATATTCATATAAGTATTTGTAGATTTAAGCACTCTGTTTTTATTTAAATGGGATTCCAAAGCAAATTAAAAACCCCTTGAAGATAATAAGCTTAAATAACAAAATTCCATAGGAAGTAGAGATTTTAATACAGGCTGTGATTCAGACCCAATTCTGAAAATTTCTTTCAAATAAAGCTCACAACAATTTCTCTGGGAAGAATTGCACAGTAGATTTGAATGCATGAGGATCAATCTCATTCACTAGTACCAACAATTTGAAACTCATCCAGCATTGTTTTTCAACCTTAAAAATGCTGACAGCACAAGTAAACTTCCCAGCACTTGTCTTCACAAAAATAGATACCATTTTTCCCATGGATTTTCATGAACCCAGGACACAAACCATATTTACAATCTAATAAGCATGTGGTCCCATTATCACTGTTAATTAATAAATTTCTCAGATGTGAATTTAGTAAACATCATTGATTTCTTCATCTAAAGCTATTAAAACACAAAAATGTATTAGAAAACTGCTAAAGCATAAAACTGTGCTTTAGAAATCAATAAAATCATAACTACCAGTAATAACCACAAATTATAAATTGTACACCCTTGAAATATGGTAGCTCTTTTATTATCAAATATTTGCCCATTTCATTTCTAAGCCTATTACTCCACAAATTATTTGATTTCCTCAGGAATCTGGCTCTTTTCATTCTTTCCACATGGAAACCCTGAAATCTGTTTAGTAGGAGAAGCTTGCTCTAGGCTTAAGGGACAGATAAACTAAATATATCACATTCTATCTTCAGTCAATAAACTGCCCTCATAATGCCCTAAGAGTCCCAAAATACTTAGCACTTAACTGAAAGATCTATTCTAGAAAATACGCATAAAGTACTATTAAGAAAAAAATTGAAACTCTTCTGGCTTCTATATAATGAATAAGATTTCTTAAAATCACATGTTATTTCACATCTGCACTATAAAGCACTTACAGACTCATTAAAAAACAATGACTGATTTTGGCAGCGAGTTCCATATACATTTGATCTTAACTTTATCTGGGTTAGCAAGACTGAATTATGCAATGTCTTATATAGACCCAACACATCAAAAGCAAGAAGCAAATGCAGTATTTCTATTTGTAATCACATGTCATATTGTAATTATTAATGCTAAAAACTTATTACTTATTAGACAATGATTTGAAAACTCCTTTAAAATGAACAGTGCATAGGCAGCCCCTCCCCTTCTATCTTCACCTAATTTAAACTGCCAATGTTTTGTTCCTTCTTGAGAATCAAAAATTGTCATGTTCAGACTGAGCTGCATCCTGATACCATCCCCTGAGAACAGGATTTTCCATTGGAAAGAGTATTGTCCCCACCTGCCCGGCTTTGCAGAGCAGCAAGAGAAGCTGCTGGAACAACAGAAACCTTAGCAGACTGTCACCCTGCAGCAGCCCCTCATGGATGAGCGGCAGGCTCAGTGCCTGCCGCTGCTAAACCCCGTCCCTGCCGCAACAGGTGCTGCCTGCAGAACCGTGGGCTGGACGGAGAACATCTCTACACCTGATACAGCTGCTTCCAAAGTAACTACTGCCTCAGAGAGAGGGACAACAGACGTACCTGGACCCTGGGAGAGGAACATCCGCGTCTTCTGGACTCCGCCAGCCGCCTGCACACCCTCTGTCACTCACGCATTATGCATTCCCGTCTCCTACTCCTCCCTCTGTTCTGCGCAGCGTCCAGCACTCTCCTCCCTCTCCTGACTGCTGCTGCCTTCCCACTGCTCTGGAGATAAAAGGGGGTGGGATGGAAGAGGATAAAATTTTTTTCAAAGCCCAGCAATTGCTGCTGCACTGCTGTAGTTGTGATAGAGCCAGCCCCTCCCTTAAGCGCCTTGCCAGATCTGCCACTCAGCTTGAAGTGCACTGTTGTATTACTCTGCACAGCAAAACTGACAGGTTTTATTATTGGATTGTGACAGATTTTGGATTCAAATCCTCAGTAGCACCCAAACACACAGTCATCTTAATTCACAGCTATTCAGTGCTCTGGATGGAGAAACAATTCTCTGTTAGAGAAACAATTTCCAATCCTAGATGAAGCTTTCCAGATCTAGACATTTCTCTAGCTAATATCAAATTCGTATTTAATGGTCACCACCATCCCAAGAAAATCCTGAGCCACAAGAAACACACAAAGGCAACACTCAGATCCTGTCAGTGTTGGCCCCCAAACTCTCAAATTTTCCCACTTAATAGCAAAGAAGCATCAAAATTTCTTCTTATCCAATAAAAGATAGAAGGAAAAAATAGAGCAGAAATATTTGGGCAAAACCAAGATAGAATCTAGAACACTCTATGCCTTCTGATGTAATTAGCCTGGTCACTACAGCAATCTGTCCTGAGTTACGATGATTTGAGAATAACATAAACAAACATGGAAAGGCAAAGAAGATGCTAGTGAATGATGAAAGGTTAGAAAAATTACTTAGTAAAAGACATTTTACTAAGAAGCCTTTTGCTTATAAAAAGTTATGTTTTAAAGTAGAAGCATTCCACCTAACAAGACATCCCCCCTAGTGTAGACTCATAACAGGACAAGCCTCTAAGAGGTGATTATTTCTCTCCTCTGACAAAGGAGGGAGTCCATATAGTACCCTCAGACTACTACCTAGCTTAGTTAGGTAAGAAGAATCTCTTTATTTACTCTGTATATATCTACGGAGAAAATCAATGTTGATAAATAAAAATTTGCAGTATAACTGATAAATGCATAGATAATCTAATATGCACACAGAAAAGTAGACATTAATAATCAGAACAAAGTCCATTTCTTAAGAGTGGAGGAAATATTGGGATGATTCATCAAACATTATAAAAATTCTCTTTTTAAAAAAAAAATAAATTAAGTGTGTGGTTTTTTTCTTCTAAACAACTATGCTGTGCATGTAAAAGGAATTCAGGTGTTCTGTTTGATCATCTGTTTTACATGTTCCATCCCTTCTTGCACTAGTTCATCTTGGTTTACATCTGAACATATTTTTTGATCAATACTTTATTATGCATAATCCTCATGTACCAGCACCAGTTTATCTGAAAAAGAAAGAAAAAGAAAAAGGAGCAAAAAACATCCCTTCAAAGGTCAATATTATTAGTGCAGAATTTTGCACCAGGCAGAATTTAATATATGAGCATGAGAGATAACTAGCATGTTTTTCAATACCATACTGTTACTATATTTCAGCTTCAAAATCCAGATACCATATTGTTTTTCCTCTTTGGATTAACTGGCCAAAAGAATAGTAGAAGTATAAGATTATTTATATCCTTTATTCTACAATGTTGTTTCAGCTTATACTTAATGTTTTCCTCTCTTCAGCCAGTTTCTGTTCACCTCCCACTAGCTAACAGAGGGCCTGCCTTAGCTGTCATTTATTCTCAATTACAGAAGGTCTGAGCACATTAAATGTTGCTAGTTACTGAGCTAGAAAACTAAGGAAGAGTGAGAACTCAGACTTGGGCTCAGTAATTAACATGGTAATTCTCATGAGCTCTTTCCACAAAACTGCATTCTGATCAAAAATGGCTGTACCTTTTGCTGTGCTCTCTGACTCAACACATGGTACTCCATGTTTTCTCTCAAAGCCTAAGAATTCCCTGATTATCTTTTTTCATTTTTATCATACCAGGGATTTCTGCTTCCTTTTGTTACACTTGAGGATGAGAGAGAGAGCTCCCATACGATTTTGCCAGTGATGGTCCTCAAGCAGCTGGAAGGCTGATGGTGATTGACATCAGACACTCCACACACACTTTTAACAACTCAGCATGCAGCCCATACTGCACTCCCAACCCTTACAAATGTCAGAGACAAACAATCAGAACTAGTATTGGACCTACAACAGATCTGACATTGCACAGAACTATGCCTCCAGGTCAGCCTTAGCTTCTCTTTTCAATAAAAGCAGAAAATAAGGTGTATTAAGTACACCCCTCACTTTGTTTGTTTGGATATCGTTTGTTTTGAAATCATTAAAACTCTGTAAGCAAAAAATGGCTCTACTGCAAGTAAACCAATACTGAAAGCACCAGAAACAATGGACTCCAGTTTGTTTGTTTGTTTTGAAACCTTGCCTTTTCCCTTCATTTGGCATCATCTGAAAGAAAAAACCACAGAAGAGGGAGTTAGACGAAGAAATAAATCCCTGAGAAAGAATACATTACTTAAAAGAGGAAAAAACATCTAATGAAGGCTTTTCAGGCATGTATATTTTCTCTTCTTTACATTTTTGTTTCTATTAAGGAAAACTTTTGTGTTATATCAGTGCCACTTAATTTTTAGTTAGAGATACTGAAATCTTAATCGACAAATATCAGAAACCAAAAATAAATGCTATAATAGCATTTTTATGCATAAATATCACTAAAATTCACTTTTGTTTTCACCTGAAACATCCAAACTTCAGAATTCTGGTCTAAACATCTATTTGGATGCAAATATCAAATGAAGAAATTTAAAAAAAATTGAAATTTTGGTCCTGCACATGTGTATAGGTCTATCTATCACCTTTTCTGGTGCTTTAGCTGAAGCAGGCTCAGCTACTCAGAAAAAGGAATAATGTGCATAGCTTTTTCATAGATCAATGCTTAATTATGATATAATAGACAAATTATTTTTACTTCTTATTTAGAAATCAATCTCTTTCCAATATAATACACTTTAAAAGTATGTAACATCCACCAGATACAGGCAGATACGGAAGGTGATCTTGCTCCTTTCTTCAACAGAGCAATCACAAGATACAGAATATTTTCATGCAAGGAACTTACTTGGTTGTCAGATGTTGGTTGTTTGTATTTTTTTAAGAGAATTTTCTTTGAACAATGGTCCACAGTGCAAAGCGTTTTTGCAACACAGTCCATGCTAGAGATGGCCACAAGCACTAATGTCCTTCCCGTGAATGCAGAGCTGAAGCTCAGTTTTTGATTCTGTACAGATACTTGTTTGTTTTGATGACATCTATGTTGCATTCCCCTTTCTCTCTTATTATTTAGTGTGATTCACACTGGGGTCCACATCCAACTGGCAGTATTGAAAGAAACGGTAGCCAGAACTATAGAACATGCCTTCAGTAGCATAGTCCCCAGATAACTGGGCCGTCAGGCTTCAAAAGAGGGCAGAACCAGCCAACGCTTACACTAAAGAGCTGTGTTCATCTCACAGCCTGACTAGTCTGTACTAGCAGGCTTCTGACCTGCTATCCCAAAGCAGCTTAGGATCACGGTTGGGTTGTCTCTTCTTCAAAATGTGAAGTGAGGTTCCTGATCACTTTTTGGTTGTTCTACCCACAGTCTGTGAAGACTCCTATCCAGCCCTCCCACACCAGAGAAATGCACAACTACGGCCTAGTGTCATCTGATGCCAGAGACTTGCACTGCTCTTCTTCCTGAACTTTACCACATCCTTTTGTTAGGCTGGGAGTGCTTTAATATCATAATCTTGATTTTACTGCATAGGTTTCTGATGAATAAACATACACATGCAGGAAAGAGGAAAAAAAGAAAAAAAAACATAGATAAATGCAAACAATGCTAATAATCTGAGAAGACTGAATGACAAAATTTGAGTATTATGCTTCTGACTGAGCAGTTTATGCCCACCTAGTTCATGTGCAGACATATGTAGGAAAAATCAGATTTTGATCTTCTATTTTTTAGAAAATTCCAGGACTTCAGAAACTGAAAAATGAGAACTTCCAAGCACATTGTGCTCTTTTTCAATGGATGAAGATTAATTTGTTTATGCTTCCTATGACCAGTTTCATAAAGGTTAACCTTTTTATGGTACAACTCCTTACTTGCATGCAAATAAAGCATGCTGATGTTATCACTTTAAAAGAGATTTTAACATAAAAAATTGAATTGTTCCCATTGTTAGAAAAAAGTAATGGTTCATAGCATCTGCTCATTAAAGGCTGCTATATCTAAACACACATTACAGCAAAAATGCTATTCATAGAATCATAAATTTTTGATTTGTGAACTCTCTCATTTGGCAAGACTTCCACAAAAAGTGACATGGCTTTTTAAAAATGTTAATTTAAATACATTAAACAGAACTAAAAATGAACAATTAATGAGAAAATAACTGCTTAGTTTTAACTTAGTGCATCTTAGATTTGAGTGATCAATCTCTATCGTGCCATTTTGAGACAAATGAGGTCATTTTCTGTCACTCTATTGATGCAAGAAGAATCTCATCCGTGAAGGGTCGGTTTGATCTTACAATGTTACATAGTTCATTTCAAACCACAGTGTATGCTTACTGGCTTGCGTGCCACATGGAGAAACAGCATGGTGTGAATTGTCAAGAACTGCTTGCTGCTCCTCTTATGCAGGTTACTGCTGCTAAATGAAGCTGCAGTCTTGTTCCTTCAAGGGTGCTCAGCTCTTCCTTTGCAGCGTATCACTGACAATGTACATTCTATCCAGAAAATAAGTAGCTTTCTCATAAAATATCCATCAAAACACAACTTCTGAGCATGTCAAGCACTAGACTGTAAATTCAAATAGAACAGTTACCAAAAGCACATTTTTCTGAAGGTAAGACATAATGAAAATATGAAAACCTCTCCAAAATCTCTTGCATCTAATTTGCTCTTAATTTCAAAGTCCTCAAAAAACTACTTAAAGATTAAAGCAAAAGGATTCCAGATGCTGCATACAACTTAACTTGCTTTCCCAGCTCACAACTAGGCATTCTGTTCCCTTCCTTTCAAATGAGGAAAAGAACTACCAGGAAATACAAAATCCCCCATGTTTTTCAATTTAAGAACTGACTCTATGCCTTCTTTTTAAGGAAAACACTGAAATGTTTTTTCGCTAACTGATTACCTTCTCCCCCTCAAGATCAAAGACAAATGACTTGAGTAACTGTGAAATTAAGTACCTACAACAAATACAAACTTCCAATGTAAAGCTTTAAGACCAAGACTCTTGTCTCTAAAGTAACTATCTTCTGTGTTTATGAATTCATTTTCCTGGCTGTGTGGAATCCTGGCATTCATCCCTGCCTCTACAAAGAGGTGCTGAAACAATTTAGCATTCTGATGCTGAGATGGTGCTTCTGAGAACTGTCAAGCACATAGAGGAGAAAACAACTAAACCATACTCATACAGCGGATAACGTGCTTATTTTGGAGTTGGTCTCCAAGGGGGAAAAATGTAATTATTATCAATACATCTGCTTTTAGTTTCATTTACATTTTGTGCTATGTAGATATTCAGGATTTCTTTCTAATATAATGCCTGGTCTGCAACATCTTTAATATTATTTCTAATTAAATAACTGTATGTCATTGTTATATATTGCTTTTCTAAAATGTTATGCATTTATAATAATTTATTCCCTGTGACACTTGAAATTTGAGTACCTCAAATGTAAGCAGATCAAAAATATAAGCTCTTAATTATGTTTATACTGCAAAGCATCCTAAAGCAACTATATACAAAAGTTCTAGACGTGATCTTTGTTATCTAGGTATTATAGAGGGCCGCATTGATGCAGACACACCATATAATATATAAATATTCCTACAAAAACGTAACTCATGTAACAGTACTATGAAACACATTTTCACATGGTCTTTTAATTTATTCCATTCCAAATCAAAAGAGGTTGCTCAGATAAGAAATAAAAATATTCCATGGAAAAGTGACATATGAAGGAAAAACTACTGAAATGCAATGTTTAGGGCACAAAGTATAAAATAATAAACCCCATATTGTTTAAAATGTGTATAAGATCAGCTAACTCAATCTTTTAAAGTTGTTTCCAGTTTATGCTCACCATGTGTGGTGCTTCCCTGTGGCTTGTTATTTTACTTCAGTGGCAGAAGGAGGAAACCAGCAAAGCTCAGTAACCATACTGCATAGCTCCATGTAACCATGGAAGCATTTGTCCACTTGTCAGAGCCTCTCCAGAACGATTCAACCATTCATTTCATTGAATCAATATTGAAGCTTTTAAGATTTATTACTTGAGGGAGGAGGAAAACTAATAAAACAAACTCCTCGTTGCTTCCCATTAAATACAGCCTGTCACAGCAGGCATATTAATACCTTGTAAACACTTTACTGATGCCATGTGGGCTACATTACTATCTCTCCCGATGAAGATTACTAGTAACGCATTTGCATTCACATGCCTGATAGTCTCTGAAAGAACTTAAAGGTTTCTGACGTGTTCTGCTGTCCCGTATAGAAGCTGACTCAAATAGAAAGAAAAAAGTTGGAAGAAAACAAGAGTGGGGAAAATCTGTTTTAAAATTCATGAATTCAAAGAGTCTGTTTCTATTAGATCATTCTTGTAATGATATCATATATGTTTGTAATCATATGTTCAGTGCTTTAAAAAATTGAATGGAATGATTTATTTTGCAAGTACTTTCAGAGGCAAAATTGATACAAACATGTTTTGTAGGAAAAACAATTTCTTGAGCTGTATACTGATAAGTATTTGGGATTATATATAGCTATATATATTATCGTTGCAATCCATATTGAAAATTTTAAAGCAAGCATAGTAAGATGTTTACAACTACAATATTATTACTCATTACTAATATCAGGAGCAGAGAGTATTAATCCAACAGTTCCACTTACATCCATATGCCCTTATAGGTGCAAACTGAAGGCACATTAAACATAGAGTTCAAATATTTGTCAGTATAGTTGGCTGTGGATATCACACCTATTTCTGTATCAAAGACTTTTATGACTGAATCAGACCCTTTACCATGAGGTAGTATAGCCCCACTCCCACTCCCTTCTACTATTCCCTCTCCCTTTGATAAAAAGCTGCTCAGCATATACCACTATTCCAGCCAGAAGCAGCTAAAAACAAAGGATGAAAGTAATGTTAGAATATTTCAGAGAATTCTCTTCCTTGCCTATAGGCCTCTGTTCACATGGTAAGAACAGTAGAGGCATGGAAGAGGCAGCTGCAGAGCTGACAGCATTGTAAGGGTACTAAGGCCAGTATGAGGGCACTTTCCCACTCAGTGGAATGACATAAAAGGACAGTTTGCCAGAGAAAGCTTTTCTCCGCTGTAGTCATAACAATGTACCTATACAGAATACATCCACTGCAGAAACTTGTGAGGAAAGACTGTATCAATTAAGATATAAGCTTTGTCAATATGGTATATAACATAAGCAAGTTTAAAGGGTTATAATATCAGCAAGCTCAGAAACATACAGGTTTACAGGCTTTGGCCTTACAAAATGCACAACTCCAAAGCAACAAAGCAACTATGGAGCTATTTCAGGATTTTATCTCCATATGTGACCAGATCTTACTGCTTCTATTCAACCACCCAAAACTGACTACTTCCTTCCTTTGGACTGGATGTACCCTGCAGGCATCCCTGCCACTGTGGGATCCACACAGAAACTGCCTGCAGCCTGGGTTTGCCCTACTGGCCCAGGATCCAGCAGCATTTTATACCCTTTCGTATGCCAATGTGTACCGAAGTCAATTGCAATTATCAGAGCTCTTCCATTCCTCCTGTAATTCCCACCTGGTGTGGCTCTTGGGACAAATCACACTGACCGCTAAAAACAACTACAAGAGGGGAAGACATGTATCTTTTGTCACTGTCACAAAATTTCATCATGAAGACATGAACATATTTGCATTATGTAGTTCAGCAAGAGTTAAAATAGATCTCCTCAACACTCTCTCCTTGTAAATACAAAACTCACAATTCCATGTTCGTGGTATCAGTATTAGTGGACAGGGAATGAGAGTATTATAGTAATATAGCTTACCTTTTAAGCTGGTTCCATTAAAACAAGTCATATTAACACTGCTGAATACTAGGTAAAAAGCTAAAATCAAGCTAATTCAAAGCTAAAATAAAGATCTTCTGACTCATTTTCATCTGAAGAAAGTCAAGCAGAGACACAGCTCATCCTAAGTGTCTGCGACTGGGAAAGAAAAAACAAACATGTCATTTTCAGATACTTCAGCAGCAGATTAGTAACAAGTAGCTGAGGTGGGGGAATTACTTTTCTACATGGCACTAAAGGGGTTGATATTTGAAATTGCATAAATATTGGTGTCTGCATTTTAAAAACAATAGTGAAACCCACAGAGGATCTAAATAAATCAAATTACCCAAAACCGAGACCTAGAGAAAGCAGAAAACAGAAGTCAACAAATTCTGAATGCTTAATTAACTAAAAACAAATGAGATAGAGACTTGAGGACAGTGCAAATATTTCTGCAGAACAAAAACATGATAAATACTGAAAGGTTTCCTTACTTTACTCAGGGAAAACATATGAAATAGTGACAGCTATTGATTGAATTTATTACAGATTCATCTAGTAAATATTGTAAGGAATCTATGATAATCTTTAAAGCAAACAAACAAAAGCCAACCAACCAAGAAAAAACCCCAAACAACAATAACAAAAAAACCAAAACCTACCCCCAAAATAATTTCAATTATTACATTATCAAAACAGTTATTCATCAATAGATAGGAATTCTAATAAAAAAATCCATCTGTGAACAATTTGAAGGAAATTTTCAAGAAACTATACTGCATTTTTCCATACTTTTTACCATAACTGAATGGGCTCCCTCACCGATTTTCTTATTCAGAGGGTACTCAAATGGTAAATCAGAACCAAATATGGAGTTGTTTACAGTTTTTTGAAAATAAAATATCAAACAACCAATGCACCCTACTGGCTGTATTGTGGAAGGCACACACCATATTTCTATTAGGGGTACACATTAAATTAATACAGTTAATTTAAAAAGTTACTGATTCCTGTCAAGTAACCAAAGGGGAACATCAAATATGTACATAAGGAATATACAGTCTCAACCCAATGATATTTCTTCATTTACTGTCTTATAAACCATAACAATAATAAACTAAACAGTTAAATTCTGTGGTTTTTTAAACCCATTTCTGTTGTTGGACCATTGCTAACTAAAAAGGCTTTATGGCAGTTTTGAAGATCAATGGTTGGATTTAGGTTATTGATTGGATTTTGATATTAAGGTTCCTTTTCCAACCTAAACAATTCTATGATTATAGCTAAACGTATACATGCAAATATTTCCACTGGAGAACAGACTATGCAGTGTATGTCAGATTCAGCATAATTTGCTTCTTGCATATTTTTATAGAGAACTTAAGAAATTCCTCGTACTGCACATTATGACCACGTATTAATAACTTCCTTTGATCTTTATTGGAGCTGCAGAGCTACCCTGATATTACTATTTCCTACAATTTTACTACCATTCCCAATTTCCAAGCAAGGAAACAGAGACAGACAAAGACTGTATATGTATTTCTGTGTGAATCTCTTAATGAGTCATAATTTATCATGTCATTCAAGCAATTAAAATATACACTTAGACACTTAGACACTATCTATTCTAAATGTAAATCTAGACTGGTGGTACCAAATCACAGAATGACTTAGAAAAACAGTGGTGGCACATGACATGGGATAAATTCCAGATGGAAAGAATATGTTAGGGATTTTAATAAAAAATTACTAACAAGTTATATCAGCCCTTCTCCATTACTTTTTTCATTACAACTCCTTTCTAATAATTTATTAAGATCTTCCTAATATTTCTATGTGTGTACCTAACTTCCTAGTTCTGTGATCAGGCCACACAAGAAATAACATGACCAAGAGGAATGTGGTACAGATCTATGCAGATGCCATTGGAATGCCATGGTGTGATTAACACTGACCCTGTTGCTCACTGAGAATGCACTATTAGGATATGCAAAGTAACTTACATGGGAATAGAGAAAGGCTGTATTCCTATTAGCATTCATGGGAGCTATGCAGCTCCAGTCTTGTTCATCAAGTTTGGAATATAGGCTTTTGTTATTGATGGGAAAATGTCACCAGTTACAAATGGTTACACACAGGGGTGTAGCAGGGTCAAAGCAAACTCCAATACTTTATTTCCCCTTCTAAGGCAGAGTGCTGCTTCAGCAGTTCTTTTTTTGACCTGATGGCACACCTCTGTAGATAAAAGAAATAGTGAAATTCTCTGTTCCTGATCTTTGGTGTAGCCTCACCACCCAAAGATTAAAGAAAACTTCCAAAATGATATTCCATTAGTGGCTTGTGATGGGACAATTATTAGACACCACTGCAGGCATCCTTTTGTATGAAGTCTGACTTCAAATTCTTCTACAGATCCACCCACAGCTCTGATGAGTCTCATAAAACAGTCTTTCAAATGCATGAATAGGGTCTGAGTCATCAGTTTCCCAGCTACAGATAACTGCAGTTACTTCACTTCTATTACTGAAAGCTTCCTTTAAAAAAAAAAAAAAAGGAATTGCTTGATGCTGCAAATATTCCTTGCCAGATATGGCATGACACTTAATAGATGAAATCCTAAATCACTAAGTTAATTTTTTTCAAATTGAGATCCCACAAGAAAACTTTGGGTTTATGGGAAATTAATTCAATTCTGTCATCTTCAACATTCCTCTTTCCAGAAACACAGTTGTGGAAGGTTCATTCTACTCTCATTTAGCACCCCCCCCCCCCCCAGAAAGACATTGAATAATTCTGGGACTCCTAGAAATATGTTCACACATTTGTCATGTAATTTAACTATCCAAGTTTGTCTTTGCTGCATAGTGCTTCTATGTAAGGCTGTAACTGAGCCTTCAGTACAGCTGTGCTAATCAGTACAAGCTGTGCTTCTGACACACGATAAAAATAGAAAGCTTATTCCTGAGCAGGCTTTGATTGAGGAGATGCTATGAAAGAAAAAATTGCCTGTCTAGGAGAAATCACACTGTTCACAGTTAATTACACCTGAAACACTCAGCAAAGAAAATGTTATGTGGGTCCAAGTGTCAAGAAAATATCCTCAGCTAGGCTAATAACCTCAGCTAGGTTTAGAAAGTGTCAGGGCTTGTAAGAAACTTTGGTTTGAGAAAATTCTAACTACGCTATGTGTCCACCGGGCTATTTCAACAAATGCAGAATAAAAAAAGCCTGAAAATTAGCTTTGACTAAGTAGGCTCAACTTCCTGCAGGAATGAAATCACATTTAAATGCTAGTTCTATTCCATGCTTCTTCACAAAGGACAGTGATGAGACCTGCATGAAATGGCCAGCTTGTTGCTTTGTGCTGACTTCTCTACCTGAGACTATTTCTATTCTTTCAGGCAAACCTCTATGCTCTTGAGAGTTGATGTAATTTGTTGTTGATGTAATTTGGCTAGGGAATTGGGAAATATTGGGAATACCTTTATTTTAACTGATCCATCCCTCATCCACAACAGAATACTATTTTAAGGTAGATACAGATAAATATATGTATGTGTGTGGAAGACATATAGATAGATAGATATATAGATATAGATAAAAAATAGGCTGAGATAAAAGAACACAATGTACCTTCACAATTTGTTTCACAGTACCTGGAAATGTGGCTTCAATTAAGCTTCTATGAGTGTGAATGTGACACTTAATAGAGCTACACAATTGCTGGATCGTATTTTTAGGTCCTCAAACTCAAGTAATCTAGTTTTCAAAAATAAAGCTATATAAAAAATCTGTCCTTTTTAATGTCAAACAAATTTCTAACCACTTTGGTTGTTTAGGAAAGTCTGGAAACATTGTATAGCAAAGCTCAAAAACAAAAGAAAAAAAACCCACAACCCTAATTTAAAATTATTTTAAGATTAGATTTAATCTATTTAGGAACCAGACCTGCAAATACATTAGTCTTCAACAATTGTTTTTCAATATATTTAGCCTGACCTTAGAGCTGTCAGGTTTTTTTAAGGAACACTGTTCTTGTTCCTGCTGTAATCCAAAACTTCCCTTTAAGGCTGTGTCAGGAGAAAGACAGTAGATCAAATTAACTAGTTAGGCTAGGACATCCGCCTATTGCCTCAGCACCCCAAAAGCTGCTGACAGTCCTTTACGGAAAAAAAATATTCTACTAGGGAACTAAAGTTGAAATATCTACAGGGTTTAATTTGTGGTACCTCTCTTGTGAGCAGCATCTATCAGCGCGGGCTGCATTTCTGTACCTCTGCAGCACTAGCGCTGAGGGGACAGATGTGAAGGGATACAAAGACACTGCCTGGGTGTTTCTGAGGGTGCAGCAAGGCGAGAAGAGCCAGGGGGGACTAAGAGATACAGAGCGTGGAGAGGAGACGCGAACCCTCTTTCTGATCCAAATACATTGCAACTTCGTGTATCTGAGCAGAGTCCGTTTCTCCAGGAGGATCAGCAAGATCACACGGGTGGCTCGAGGGGGAGGCGGGGGTGAAGCACTCCCTCGCCCGGCAGCGCCGGCCCCGCGCTCCGGCCTCCACTGCCGAGCGCCTCGACCACAGCGCTCCCCGGGCCGCGGCAGAGCGGCGCAGGCGGCGCCGGGAGGAGACTTACGGGGCAGCGCCGGAGCGGGCCGGAGCAGCGCCAGCGCCGGGCGGCGCCAAGACTCGCCCTCCCGCCGGGCCGGCCCCGCCGGTTCCTCACGGCTGAACCCCGGGGCCGCCTCCCGCCACCCCCGCCCCCGGGGCTGCGCGCGGCAAGCGCCTGGGCGTGGCGGCGCTGCGGACGTGGCGGCACGGCCGCCATCGCGGCGGGTCCCATCCGCAGCGGGCGCAAGTAGAGCCGCGGAACGGGGCGGCGAGGTCAGCTGGGCAGGGCAGGGCAGGGCACTGCTCTCACCTTCCCGCGGTGACCTGGCCGGCGCTCGCTGCGCCGGGAGAGAACTGAGCGGGGGCGAGGAGGAGGAGCCGGAGGGGGGCTGCCCGCGGAGGGCGCCACGCCTGCGGTCCATTCCACAGGGCCACCCGCGGAGCATGGCCGCCAGAGGCGCCGGCAGCGGCCCGCAGCCGCCAGCCGTGGCGCAGCCGCTCGGTGGCGGTCACCTGTACCCCTTCGTGAGCGCGGAGAGCGAGGGGCCGGAGGAGGAGGGCGAGGTGTCGGAACTGCGGCCGCGGGGCAGGGAGAAGGTCCGGCGGAGCGCGTCGAGGGACAGGCTGGATGATATCGTCCTGCTGACGAAGGACATCCGGGAAGGGGACACGCTGAACGCGATCGCGCTGCAGTTCTGCTGCTCGGTAAGTGCCCGGTCTCGGGCCGCCTGCTCGCGGAGGCAACGCGTGGGAAGCGCCGTGTTTCTCAGAAGTGGAAAATTACGTCAGAGCGTTCGTATTACAGTGCAGGGTTCCGGTTCCGTGGGCTTTTCCCCTTAAAACTAACGTAAGTGTGAGAAGCAAGTGCATAGTTTCGGTTGTGACATGTTTCTCTCGCAGTACATGTTACATTCAAACCTGTGCTCTGGTCATAGGTCGGCACATCTAGTGATATCCTCCCTTTTTTGCTGGGTGACGAGGGTGCTGATGAACTATCTTAAGGGTTTGTGTGGAGCCCTAATTGCATCAAAGTAGGAGGAAAAAAATCCTCCGTATTTTTCTTTTGAATTCTGCTAAATTGACCTAGTATTTTCAGTATAACTATGCTGTACTTTTGGGAACTTTACAACCCTGTGCACCCTTCTTTGTGCTCACTACTTCTAGCTCAGTTCTTACATTAGTGTGGTAAATGTCCTCCCTACCTAAATTTTGGCTGCCAGTACCAGTAAGGCTGTTGTGGCATTGGACTTGGTTGATGTTTCCAGTTTTAACAGGAAATCAGCTGTGTGCGTTGGTGGGACTGACTGCTAAGTGTACAGGTGCCATAAGGTTAATGGCAGTTCAAAATTTGTATATACAGAATATGCTGTCATCTAATTCTTCAGGCAGAAACAGAATTGGGGGCCTCCTTTCGTGACTTTAGGAATTAAAGTCTCGACACAGCTATCCTAATCATGGATGACCATAGCCTCATTTGCCAAGTGTTGGCTTCAGAACCTGCTGCAATGGGGTATTTTGAGCAGGTTTATGAGGTCAGGCCTCACTAAGAAAGGAAGAATAACTAAATTGTGTCCTTTCTTGCAAATTCAAGAGAATGTGGAAGAGCTTGAGGCAGAAAGTGTAAGTTGCATTGTGGTGGAATCATAAATTGCTGCATTTGGCAATCTTTTATTCTTACCCAATTTATTCAGCATCATACACCTAACAAATACACTGCCATAGGAACTGAAGGACTTCTTCACATTAAAAAGGTCTGTGTGAGCTTAGATACAGTGCATCTTCAAATGGGCACAATTCCTGTGTGCTTTGCAGGTGTTGCAGAAAAGCACTGATTTGGAAGTACTTTATTATGGTGAAGTTTGTGGCTGTGCCTTCTATAGTGAGGGAGTTACCATCTGAAATTGAAGCCAGTGATTATCGCAGGGCACTTAAATCCCTGCAGAGTGTTTCACATTCAGCTTAAAATCTGAACTTACTGCAAGTAAAATGAGATGCATTTTGATCAAGAATAGGGAAAGGGAATATCTGACTTGCGTAAGGTAGATGACAGTTTAAAAGTTACACTTGTTTCCTGCCTTAGCCCCCAGAAGCAGCAAAAAAACACGTGTGGCTAGATGAATTGCAAACTCATTCTTTGTAGCAACTCCTAACTGAGAAGTTTTTCACTGAGTTAGAAATTAACAGTAATTTACATAATTTGAAAACTTCAAAGTGAGGTGAAGTCTTGCATAGAGAAGTCTTGCATAATTGCATAGAGATAGTTGCAAACTGATAGCTGAACATACATACACGTAAATATATCTATGTGAAGTGACTTTCAGTCTTCTTATCTGAAGTGAAGGGGATTTTGCGTCATAATTATTTTCCTTCTTGCTGTAAAGTTGTTCACATTTGGTCTTTGACCTCTTCTGACTTCATACTGTATGAATGGGTAGTTTAAAAAAAAAACAAAAAGAAAAAGTAAGGGTAATAAAAACCAAAGGCCTTGCCTTAGACTTAATTTGAGCAAAATTATATTCACTTTGAACAAGAATATGGAAAAGGAGAGCTGACTTGGGTAGGTCAAAAGCAAAGGCCTTGTCTTTGTTTCCTTGCAAAAGACTTGTATTTCCTAAGGGTATAGTACAATTAAGAAAGTTTTGCTTCAATGGAGTGTAATGTTATAGCTGTTGTTTTCATTTTTAGGTTGCAGATATCAAGAGACTTAACAATCTTATCAACGATCAAGATTTTTTTGCCCTGAGGTCTATCAAAATTCCAGTGAAAAAGTTCAGTGTATTGACTGAAACGCACATGTCTCCAAAAGGAAAACCAGCTCTTCGGCCTGCTCTGTGTTCCCCAGAAGTACAGGAAACATCTCTTTGTGATAAATTCTCTGCTAATGAGACTGCTGGCAACTTCTTAAAAGAAGTCGATCGAGATATAGAAGAAATAGTGAAATCTAATGATACAAAGAGAGAGAATCTGAATGAAGTTGTTTCTGCTTTAGCAGCCCAACAGATCTGTTTTGAAACTGATGGTAAAACTAAAAAATGCAAGGATCCTTACTACGGAGCAGACTGGGGTATAGGATGGTGGACAGCAGTAGTGATTATGTTGATTATTGGCATAGTAACTCCAGTTTTTTATCTCCTGTATTATGAAGTTCTAGTGAAAGCAGATGTCAGTCATCATTCTCCAATGGAATCTTCCCATTTGTTTGTCACAGCAGTATCGCGTCAGAAAGAAATAGAAAACGGAATAAATCCAACAAATATTATGGAAGTTGATAATCAAGGAGACATTCAGCATTAATAATGGAAGATCCTAGAGAACTGTTATTTGTAGATACATAACATAACCTTATATAAAGGGCAATCCACAGAATGCAAAATGCACTTGGAATGCAGAGAAAAAGTGTACTGATGTGTGTCTTGCCTTTATAGGTAGTGTTCCACTACAAGGATATTTCTGGGGATCACATAATCTCTGAATATGGCTGTGACAATTTGCAAGATTGGGGTGTAAATTGAGGTATGAAGTCATCTCTGAAGCTTTGCACTTTTTTTCTATTTTGATAGGCTTGTTTCTTAATTAATGATGAGGTGAAAAAATGTAGTTCAAACTAATACACAAGGAGTCTCACTGTGAGTGTGTTTTACAGCCCAGAAATGGGCATATGGGGATATCTAACTTTTAAACATCTGAAAGTATTTATAGAATTGATAGTACACTTGACATTTTAATATCAGGTTTACAGCTGTAAGTTAAAATGATGTTCTCATAAGTTTATCTATCTTATAGAGTAAGTTTTTTTTTAAAACTCAATCATTCCATAATTAATTGCCACTATGAAGTTCTTTTTTACAGCTGACTATTATAGAGGCAGTAGCAAATACTTAAGCTGGAATCTTGAAATCTTGAGCCTATGGTCAATCTGTTGTTTAGTACTTTTCAGTATAGGCACTAGGGTAATTTGCTTTTCTCTGTGTGCCTGAACACAGTCCAGTTAGGAGTCTTCCTGAAACTTTACATTATTCCTTGGTATCCTGCTGAAAACTGACTGGATTGCATTCTCATCTGTGTGTAGAATGAAAGAAGTGCAGAAGTGTGGCACCATGTAACTGCCCCAGTAGTCCTTATTTTCTGCTAATAGGCTTATTTTTTTTTCCCCCTCCAGTTAATCTCAGTTCAGGACCAACTGATTCTTCAGAGAGCAGTCATGTGGGTACTGAGCATGCTAATATTGGTCTCATGCCCATGAACCTCAAGCACTTAACTTTTTCCTGAAATATCCTAGAAAACTTCAAATTATATTTAATGCCTGCTAGCAAATTGCAGCAGAATAGACAGCTTGCACCTTCAGATTTGTTCTTTACATATTAGTGTTTTCATTAACGATTCTGTTCTTGAATGTTTCTCTTGGAGTTTCATGATCAACTTTGGTTTTCCCCTCTTTTTTTCTTCTCCATCTGAAAATGCTACAAGATAAAAAATAAAACAAACAAAAAAACAATTTAAAACCCCACACCTCTGGACTCTTCCTACCGAAAGGAGGTACTTGTGTACTCAGAATACTTTTAAATAAAAACTGAGGTGGTGCCTATAATTCTTTTTCTTATATTTGCCTTGTGGACCAAGAATTCCATTGCCCTGGTGAAAATAGTATTTATTACCAAAACCCAAGATAACATACTTGATTAGGATTTAAAAGGAAAGAAGTGAAAAAACAGTATCCTCTAAACTACTATTGTAAACTTTCCAATGAGTGTCTTGACTATGTATACACAGTATAAAAAGTCAGGAAAAGTAAATGTGTTATAACTATTGAGGTATTCCAAAATGCTTTACCTGATTCTGAGAGTAAAGACTTAGGCCCCATCTATTCTTGGGGCACCTGTTGCCCCAAGAAGTTGAGCAGATAGTCTTCACTGGCATGCCAAGTGTATGAACAAGAATTGGCTAACTTGTATTATATTGAAATTGAGGCAGGCCAAAGAAAAATTGTGTACAGTTAGGTACCTGAACTACGATCTGTGACTGTTGAACATTTTGATTAAAGGAGCATCTGTGGAGTTAGTGAGCCTACTCATAGTCTCCACACTAGAAAAGGGATTTCAAACAGCATGAACTTGATGGTTTGCATAACATTTGTTTTCAAAGATCTTTTCCAGGGTTGTTCTTTTCATTAAGAGAATATGCCAGCTTTACAGCTTTTTTACAAAATACAACACAACTGGTAATTCATCATTACATGTCAGCCCTGAATAAACAGGGTAACTGCTCTCTGCGGAACTTAAATCTGATTCAAGTTAAAATCTGTGAAGTTAGTCTTTTAGAAGCTGACTTCTTAAATAAACAAAAGAAACCCCAAAAGCAAACAAAAAAAAGAGCCAAACTCCCCCACAAAAACATGGAATAATTGAGTTGTAAATCACTTTTTGGATTAATGCAACACATTGTTCAGGAAATGGGTTTTGAACTTACAGTGTTGGATCATATAAAATCTAAATGTTTTAAGTCTGGTATACTCTGGAGTAAGTTCTCACAAATAGTCTTTGTAAGTTTTATAAGGGCTGAAAATACAACTTTGTGAAATACTTCTGATTGAGGATGCAAGTCTTATTTTAAATACTTTTGCTCCTCTGCTTTTCAAAGAACATAAGTAATATATGTAAAATAAAGATTTTATTATGGACTGCAGTGAAAATAGTGCATCTAATATATTTTTAGTTTTACATACTTTGCATGTTTTATTACAGCAGGCCACTACTTGTATTTGATTAGGCCAATTTTTATGTATGATGTACAGTAAAAATTCGTGGCCAGCAAGTACTTTGTTGGCAGTAGCTGCATATAGCATTCCTATCTAGTATACCATAACTGCAGCCTTTATGGTTTATTCTGTTCATGCCTTGTAAACTTTGAACTTTTCTGCATAAATTTCAGACAACTTGTTAGTTCTCAGAAACAGGTATGAACAACTGAGGGATGGATCAATGATGTTCTTAGATGGTGAGATGACACTGAAAGCAATATAAATTAAGATTTGAATCTATGCCTGTCCAAATTTGAAATCTGCTGAAAACCAAAGAAGAGTCATAAGCTTTGTTGGTATTATAGTCTTGCAATGAATTCTAAAAAATCAGAAAATCAGCTTCTGAAAAGAGATGCAAGCATTACACCTCTGTAAGAGCACAATCTCACCTCTTTTCAGAAGTGCCTTAGCACTGTGTCTTGCCGTACTTGTTCCTAATCGATGACCTTATTTACCATAGCTAAACTAATCCTGGAGGGTCCAACCCAAGACTTTGCAATTCCCTCTGGAGGAAGAGGTGACTGCAGTTTACCTCTTAAAGGACTCAAAATTACTTGATTTTTAAAAGAGTAAGGTTTCTCAACAGTAGTTGCAGTAGAAAGTGCAATAGGAAGGCAGTTACCCATTAGCAGAATGATGAATGGTGAAAGTAATTGGTCCTCAAGAATTACTGTCTGCTGCAGAATAAGATACTGTACTTGTTCAGGCAAGCCACAACTTGTCAACAAATCGTTACTCATGCAGTAACTCTTTTCTAGTGTTAATTTTATAGTTCCATCTTTGACAAAAGCCATTTATTTACATTCCTTTTGTAGGGGGCAAGGAGTCTTATCGTTCATCTTGCATGGGGAGAACAGCTAACAGAAGCAGTTATAGTCACAGCAGGTGAATTCAGTTTTCACCATACTTGCTTCATTCACATCTTCCGTCTGTGTTTTGTTTATCACACAAAAGAAACGGGCACACATTCAAGAAACAGCTGTTGCTATGTGTGGTGTTAAAAAAAAAATTAACTGGCAGAATACATTTCCTGTGCAATGCAGCTGAATGTTTATTACACCTTGCAGTCAACAACACTTCAAATTAAAAGTGGTATACCTCTGAGGTGTGACCTGCATAGAATTTTAGTTTAATTTCCTTTATATATGATAGGTATTTTATCATAATATTTGAAAATTACACCTTAAGGACCAAATTCTTGCTGCATACAGATGTTCACAGAATAATGCAAAATTGTTTCCCAGTCACCAGTGAGGTTAATTACCTTTTCAAAGAAAATAAAACCTCAAAACCAACCAACAAAGAAAGCCCGAAACCCCTGACTGCTAATAATGTAGGAGAAATAAAATAGTATTTTTTGCTATCAAAAAAACGTAAGATACAGAGAATGTGCTGTCACAGTGTTCTTCAAATATCTAATCTCACTAATAACACTATTTCAACACTGCAGCTGTTCTCAAATAAAAAGGATGTTTCCAAACATTCAGCTTTTTCTTAGCATTCTCTTATTTTTCAAATTAAAACATGCATTAAAATACCACATTCCTTTCCTATATTTAGAGGTTTATTATTGCTTTTTTTATCTGTTTCTGTCTAGTTTGTTCTGTAGGAAAGTAAACAAGTACATCAACAATTACATAGATAACTATCATCTGCCAGCTCACTTTACAGCTCTAGGTAAGAAAGTATTGCCCTAACAGGTGGAGAAACTGAGGCAAAGGGCTCAAATTTTCATCACTAGTGAGTGCACCAGTCTAAAGCAGGCATCCATAATTTCTTAAATTCTGCCACATATTTTTTCTAAGCCAAATAATCCTTAATTATGGTTTATGCTGATTCATAAAGGGAATATATTTTACTGTGTTCCTTTTTACCAGAATACTAAAGGCATTATGTCTAACTAGACAAATGGTCCTTCAAATTATTGTCATGTTATTTGCCTATATTACCAAGGTCCTTCCAAGTCAGTTTATATGGAAGTACATAGTTGTCAATTGTTTTCAGTTACCTGAACTCAGAAGTTTACATGAAGTTCTTCAGAGGAGTCAGCTGCCAACAAGCAGTTTATGTCCCTAAAGATTATATGTATTTTTTTTTGCAATGGTCATCAAGAACTTCATTATTTGTTTCAAGATTTTACTGTTGAGGCATAGAAGTGAGTAGTGCAAGACATCATTTCTAGTAAAATGCATACTTTTTGGTTTTGTGCAGAGGAAATGCAATGGCGTAAAGCTTACTCTAGGCATTCCAGATGACCTTAAAAAGACATGTCTGCAAAACACTTTGCAAAAGAACAAAACAAAGGATTCCCTGTCCTCTTTTACAGCATAGTACAGTTAAACTCCAATGTGTTTTTGGAGAATCTCCTTAAAACCAAGACAGCTAAAGCATTAAGTCATTGATACTCAGCCTACCTCAGGAATTCTGCTTCAAGTACTATAATGCTGGAGCAGTATAACAGGTAGAAACAACAGCTACTGTGTTGCTTTAACCATATTGCCATCACTGACAGCACCAAAGACATCTCCATCTTCAAAACAGGAAAAAAATGTAATCATTTTCCTAAACCAATGAAAAAAAAAATCACTATGTGTGTAGAGAAGACAATTTATAGAAGAAATATGATTTGAACTGCACTTGAGCACCCACACTTTTAAACAGTAATAGATTCTTGAGAAAGAAAAAGAAAAATCTTGTAATGAAGTTTTGATATATATGAAACAACAGGCATCACTCTTCCAGTGGTGAAAAGGAGTGATTGTATTGATTGTGCCAGAACACATTCTTGTGTACAAGATCTTTTTTCAGAGCTCTTTGTTAGTAATGAGTCTAGAACACTCATTTAAATTTACAATACAATGTAGTATAAAAAAGATCATGAATGCAATAATTTCTTCCACAACAACTCTGCCTTACTGGGAGCTATGGGCATGTCTTTGCCAGCCAACACACTATCAATGACTGGGATCTAACTCCATGTAAATAAGAAGCTAACATTATACCTCTTCATGGTCTTCATCATATTCCTCTGGTTCTTCTGCTTCTTCATCACCTTCTTTGTCTTTTGTTTTGTCTTTCTCTAGAATTTTCTTCCTCTTCATCCTTCTTTTCTAGCTCCTGTCACAAAACAATCTCTTAACAAGATAATCCCATGTTGCAGCAACAACATGTCCTCCATACTACTAAAGAGTTAAGATACAGTTAACTGCAAGATAGTTAGCATAGCAATGCTGTGCAAATGTTGTGTGTCAATATTTAAACCAATATGATGTGAAGCACAAGAACTTAATAAGGATTTACTTGGTCAAGCATCAGTCATAAAAATCCATATCCTGTATAATAAACTGAGATGATTGTTTCCCTTTACAATACACTGTTAGAACAGTTGACAGAAGGCCATGTCATACTTGACAAAGCAATACCATATACTGTATTTGGTAATAGAACTGTTTCAAACAACTGGTGGATCACCAGGAGGAAAAATACAAAGCTGTTTCACCTTTAAGGTTCCACTGCCATATGGTAATTGCCTACAAAACACATCACTTCCTAAGTTTCTGTATGTTTCATCCTTCTCAACTTACTTGTTTAAGTTCTAACATCAGTAGATCGGTGAAACAGCAGCAGATTTAAAAGCACGGACACCAGTCCTTCCTGTAAGCTCCAGCAGTAGCTCTACTGCTCACATTAGGCAGTATTTCTACCCAGTGAAGAGCAATTAGTTGTTGTGTTCAGGTACAAACAAGAGCAAAGAAAGTAATTTCTCCACAACCAGACTATTCTTACCCTAACCTTTGCACCATCACGCTGCAGAACAGTTGTCTGTCAGAGTAACAAGACACAACCAGAAAAACTCTGTGCTGGTTATTCTGTTTGTACTAATAAAGATACTAGGTTTCATCTTCCTTCAATTTCTATTATAAAATTTAGAAATGGTATGCATATTTTACCTCAATTTTTTAAATCACATCCAGACTACTTTTAGGCTCAGAGCTTTTTTTGCCTTTTCTGTTTTGCGCCTGGTGAAATAAAATACATCGATATCACCCTGAAATTATAGCCTTCTGATTGTATGGAGTATTGTATTTTTCTATTATTTATTTTTGATTGTTTATAATGTTGCTAGTTTCTTTGTTCATTTTTCTTTTTCATTTCTTTTTGTTAAACCGAAAAGGGTGAGATGTCGCCCTGAAAACTCAGCTTCTGAGCTTGCTAACATAGTTTTCTAAGGACTTTCCCAGGACAGTAACTGTAAACATAGATATGTGTACATTCTTTCTGTTACACGTCTTCTGATGGGCATTTCTCATGGCCAGTGCAGTGGGAAAGTGTTATCCTGACCATCCAATCCCTGGCCATGGTAAGAAGCCTATAAATCCTGGGAGGAAAAATAAATTCTGCTCTTTTCTGCACCACACCTCGACCTGTGTCCGCGTGATCTATTCATCTTCAGCGGTAACACATCACTGTTTTTTTTTTTTTTAATGTGAAAAAGACAGATTTTCTTGTTTTATTCTTAGGAGCAAATTCATCCTGAGTATGCCATGGAGGTCCCATACTGTCTATATTAAAACAACCTTAGACTTTGAGCTACATCATTCATAGAGATGTAAATGTCTGATTTGTGTAAGAGATGCCTAGAAAGCCAGTCTGAAACACAGTTTGAACAAGTAGTTGACAAAGGCTGGGCTAAAGTATGACATTCAGATTCACAAAATAATAGTCACCTATACAGTTAAAATATTTAAAGAAGCTAGAACAAAATCTCAATTGTTATGTTTAATCATCCTGGAAAGATTAAAAACTCATTTTTACCAATTTATACAGGACATTAATGATGAGGCTTTAGACAAGTAGATGTAAAAAAAAAGGCAGAAGTTCATTAGCTCTAAAAGAAGACATGATTACTATAGCTACATGGCTTTTGGACTACAGTTGGCTCTCATCTAATGCATCTATGTTCTGTATTTCTACTTAGTCCTGTGATTCATGGACATATTCTTTATCACATTACTCCCTGATTAACTATGTGGTGGAGCAAAGATCAAATAATAACCCATAATTCCACATGCCCAAGTAAGAGTTACTTGAATGGCAGCACCCTAAACCAAAGTTCCCCAAATACTCAATGAAGCAGAACACCAGGAACTGCTGAGAAAACACCCATACTTTATCAAAAGCATTTGTCATAAATAACATTGAGTTTATTCCAGTGTTTTGCCTAGGAAAGGATTATATGACTAAAGTACTCACAGACCCTGGGGTGGGCAAGCTGCTTTGCAGAAACAGGAGTGTCTTCAAAGCAAATACATCTAGAATGAAGTAGACTTTCTAAGAGAACAAGCAGAATGTGCAATTCAGAACTGTCATCTCTGCACAAACTGTCTGGCTTTTAAAGATAATGCATATAGAACAAACAGACCTGGGAGATTTGCCTCTAAAAGCTGGGCATCTTTGTCCCTTATAAATTAGAAACACTGACCCATTGTTAGAACTTCAAGCAAAATAGCTCCCTACATTGTATACATTAGAGGTGCAATGGAATCCAATCCAAACTAATCTAATTTCCAAAAACCTAGTCTTGCAGTACTTGGGCTAAAATGCATACATTTGAGTGCTATATTCCTATGCATATGGCTGGCTTACAATGTCAGCTGAAGCCAGATGACATTGTTATTTATTTATTTATGGAGTTGTTTGGTTTTTTCAGCAGGTACTGCTGGTATCTAATACTGCATTTCACAGCCCAGGGTCAGTGTGGGAGAGATATGGAATTCTACCTGAAGTTCTGTCACTGAGAAAGCAGATGGTTAGGTCTTCATTAAAACATTCAGGGAAACCAGAAAGAGGGAGGGGAGTGTGCAAAAGTAAAGCTGCCCCTCTGCATGGAACTGTACTGCTTCCAAAACCACTCCTGCAAGCTAAAAATGTAGAACAGTACCCTGGTTTGAGTTTTTCTGCAAAGTCAGGTGATTTGTTCACCTTTGTTCCACCATGGTTAAAGTGTCACCTATGTTACCTGTCCTCAAAATACAACAAAGACATGTACAGGAGCTCTAATGGGTCACTGATAAGCTATGCACAAACTTCCTGATTCATATGTAACTCTGTATCATCAGGATTCTACAAAAAAACCCCTAAATGCATCATCATGAATCCACACCCTAACCCATAGGATTATATATGCATGTGTGTGTGTATAGATAGATATATATATATAGATATAGATATAGATATAGATATAGATATATAGATATATATTATAACCAACATAGCTTTTGCTTTCAGGGGAACCTGTTTCTTAATCCAGTCAAAGTCTGATGGTCAGCTGATCTTTGCTATTATAACATGTAAAGGAATGTACTTTTAACAGCCAGTAGAGAAATTGGTTCTGAAGAAAGAAAAGTTCCTCCAGTGAGCAGTGATTCTCTTTTTATGAGAATCACAACATTTTTTAACAAGCGATAATAATCTTCATTTATTATTTCATTGCATCTCAGGGCAAAAACTATAGCGCACAGGCTTATAAAAGCCCATGGGTTCTTCTTTTGGAATAAAACCTGGTATATTCTGGTTGCACCTTTCGACATTTTGCAAATAAATAATTCATTTTCAGCTGAATCTTACAGTCTACCTTCAGTACCGTGCTTCCCAGTGATGCTCTAAATAGGAACAAAGATTCCAACTGAGCCTATCTCTGTGACTTCGCACATTCCCATCCCTTTTTCTATCTGTGAACTGAAAAATGACACATGAAAGACTTGGAGAAAAAGAATAAGAAAGCAAACAATTATATATAAAAGACAGCTAAACACAGGAGGCCAAGCGTTTCTTATCACAGGAGGCCACAGATTTCTACAGAGAACTTAAAATAAGTTATGCATACTAATATGAATACTATACTACTAATATGAAACACTTTGAAAAACAGATGATGCTGTGTAATAAAAATCTGTTTTCCATTAAAAACTACCACTAACAGTTCCAACTTTTGAAGGATGTGATTCACAATTCTGCAGACAAAAGCTGAAAATAAAAACGTATAATCAGGGAAAATAGAAAATAACCCACATTAAATTACATATAAAAGGTTTAAAAAAATGCAAAAGTCAACCAAATCATTAACAAGATAATTGAGAAACCAAACATATAAAGGAAACCTGGACAGTTACTGTTGAATAGAAGAATGAGTGCTGACTAAAGATAAAAGTTTTCAAAATTTAAAAGGTTTGTGGATTTTTTTTTTTAATTTTTCACTATTACATATCTTGTATCTTAATATACTGCATCAACACAAAAGGCAGAAAAAACGAAGACAAGTCTGCTGTAGTAAGTTAAAACATTCTACAGAAGCAAAGCAAAAATCACAATAGACAGGGAGACTAATAAAATATGTAGAAAAAAAATCTGCCAAAACCTTAATGATTTAGACTAACATTTCTAGCATTTTTTTCCCTCTAACTACCTCCAGTACGGCTTCTGTCTCTCAACTACTGTGTAATGTTTGCTTCATAAAAGATAAAACATATCTGGATTTTTTTGCCTTCTTTGGTTTCATTACTCTTGGGAGTCTTCTCCAATCTGTACAGAAGATACGTTTAACATAGAAAAATGATGATTTACAGCAGTAATCCTTCCCTGGCACCAGGGAGAGGAAGAGACCCCTTTTGTGCTTGATTCTGTTTATATGCATGCCAAAATGTTTTAGCACAACAGTTATAGAGAATTCTATCTGTAATTTAAATTCAGGAACAGGAGTCAGAATTACCATTTCACCCACATAATGACAACTGGCTTCTATCCCAAGGAGACAAAATTCAGCCATTCCAGTGGCCCATGGGCTCTTCAACTTACTTAATTGTTATGTAACTAAGTTTGCAGTAGTGAGCTATAAAGATAAGGTGAGGGAAGGCTAATATTATAAAATACAGGTGCCCATGACAGACATCAAGTTGGGTTATTCTTAGTAACATCAGTGTCTGCTCCCAGTTCAAAACTCTTATCTGTGCAGTGAGTAAAGGAAAAGGGGAGCAAAGTAAGAGCTGAAGTTTGCATTTGTGCTGCAAATCAGTTGTAACAACTGTGTAAATAAATAAAAGCAGGTTATTTCCTTTTTTTTCCCTTTTTTTAAATTTTTTTACAAAAAACAATACTCATCTGAAATCATGCCAAGTACAATAACTCTCAACATACAGGATTGTAAGGAATAAATGACTTGGTATAATTTCATACTGTTTTTTACTTTTTGAAAAACAGTGAAACAAACACTTTAGATAAGATAAGAACATTTAGCAGGTTCATAGAAAATTAGTCTTTGATAACCTGAGATATTGCCTGCTGTCCATGTTTCCTTCTCTTTTTTATTGTCCTGGTACTCTTGACTGTCTCTTAATTGCCAAAGAGTGTTATTCAGTTCACCTAGTTACAAGGCAATCCAGACACAGTCTTTGATATTTACCTGTAATTAAATATACAGCATATTTTTATGACCAACCCCATGTTGAACAATTTCCTGTTGTCAAGAAGTAAAAAAGAACAAGCCAAAAAAACACCCCAAAACAAACAAAAGACCACCCAATACTCCAAAATTACTATAATTTATTCTTTTGTCCTTGAAAAGCATGAAATTATTAAATGCAGATTTATTCAGAAACTAGGCTGAAACATAAAATATAACACTAACTCTCCACTCTTCAAGAGTTTCACATTCAAACCTTTATTACAAAAACAGTGAGTAACATTTAACATCACTTTGTTAATCATAAATAGCATCCAGTATTCCCAAGTCTCAAAAGGTTGTGTCTGGTCATCAGTTCCCAAGATTTTCAGTACTTCTGCAATGGAAAAACTTTGCATCCTATCCAAAACGGCAGCTAAACACTTTCATCCATTTAGCCTCCTTCCAGGCACAAGAACTAAATTGAGAAAAGCATTGTAAATAGTACAACAGTAATACAGTGTAAGTACATCTATTTATACTGAATAGCCTTTTACATGCAATCTCTAATGCCAAAAGCAATACCAAAACTTCAGTATTTTTAAATCAGTCTCATTTTTTCTTGCCAAATTACTAATGCGACTGAAAAATCCACTTCATGCAAAATTACTGAATCTGATGGCACTGTTAACCCAAGCAGGGATAATATTTGAAGAAATTTTTCAAAAAATAGTAACAAAGATAGCATTTGACCTTTAGAGTCAAAGACTTCTAGCACATAATCACATACTCATATGATCACAGAAGAGTTTGAGTTGGAAGGGACCTTGAAACATCATCTCATTCTAACCCCACTGCCATGGGCAGGAAAACCTTCTGCTAGATCAGGTTATTAAAAACCCCATCCAACCTGGTGTTGAACACCTCCAGAAATGAGGCATCCACAGCTTCCCTGAGCAACCTGTGCCAGTGCCTCAACACTCTACTCACAGTAAAGAATTTCTTCCTAATGTCTAATCTAAATCTACTCTCTTTCAATCTGAACCCATTCCTACTTGTCCTGTTATTACATGCTATTGCTCCATCTTTCCTGTAAATTCCCTTCATATACTGGAGGCTGCAATTAGGTCAGCCTGAAGCCTTCTCTCTTCCAGGCCGAATAATCCCAATTCTCTCAGTCTCTCCTCATGGGAGAGGTTCTCCATCCCTCTGGTGCCAACTGAGTAGCCTTTTCTGGAGTGGCTCCAGCAGGTCCTCCCTGTGCTGGAACCCCAGAGTTTATGCAGAACTGCCAGTAGGGTCCCACCAGAGCAGGGAAGAGGGGAATAATCCCTCCCTCAACCTGCTGGCAATGGCCAGGTGCAGCACCTTGCACTCACTCTATTAAACCACATAAAATTCCCACACACCCACTTCTCCAGGCTGTCAAGGTCTCTCTGTATGGCATCCCATCCTTCAGGTACTTGCCAAGGAAAAAGAAGAAATCATAAATGAAACTAAATCTTAAACTTACTTATTAAGAAGGCAAATAGAAAACCTTCTCAAAATTGTGCAACAGAGTCTACAATTAAAATAACAGTGTCTCAAGGGGCATTCATAGATGTAGGAAACTATCAGCAAAGAGAGGAAAATAAACTAGTAGTTTTGATTTCAGATCAAGGCTCTTTAGTGAAGAAGTAATTGCTGATGTCAGAAAAAATATATATTGACTGGCTTTTGCCCCTCACAACTGATGAACTGATTCCAAACCATTGCCAATCCACTGCCCAGTTTTGGCAGATATACCTACAGGAAAAATATGAGTCATTCGTAACTTACATGGTGAGGTAAATAAAGAACTTTCTACAGAATATGCCTGCTATTCTCAAAAAGAGTGTTGAATGATGGAAATCTATGCTTTATGGCACATTAACATCAACATTTCCAGGTAGAATGAGATATAGCTTACTTTTGCTGCATGAAAAATGGAAGAAAGATAGACAGATACATCGTAACTAATTAAAACATTTCCCTTCTCACACTTCTAAGGATCACTTGGCTCACAGATGTTGTTCTGAGGTTTTAAAACAATCCATTCACTCTTCTAGCAAAGACAGTTTATGAAGTTAAAGCCCACCCTATAACACCCTCTTAGTTTTACAAAATGCTTTGTAAACCAGGTAACAGAAGATATCAGTTATAAATAATCTACCGTCTTCTTAAAGCTAGACCGCTTTTGCCACAGAAAGCAGTCCCAGAGACAACTGCACATTGCAACTGAGATGAAAACAAGCTTTTTAAATTGCACTCTATCACTGATGCAATTATAACCCATCCCTCAGATGTCCCATTTTTGTGCAATTACAGATTTTGTAAAAAGATACCTCAACTTACCAACTTAACCTTGCAGTGGTGATGAGAACATTTGAAGCATTATTTGAATCTATAAAGTGGCTGTCTACCTGATTTCCCTGAAACTGCCAACTCTGGTAGGAAAAAAACAGTTTTCAAAGCTGGCAGTTCTACTAAGGAATACACTCAGAGAGAGATTTGTCCATCTGAGAAAGAAGGTTTCAAGAACAAACATAATACTGAGGTGAACAGTAAGAACAATCACATGAGGTAAAGTCAGAAAAGAGAGATAACCTTGTCTCATAAAGCAGCTGGTTCATTGGAAATAACCCTGGCTGGTTCTCAGACACAGCAATTTCCTTTTTTGTGCCTCTACCAGAAATAGCAAACTTCAAGCCTGACAAAGATCAAGAGCACAGCAAGACTCTAGTGAGATGGAAATCCAAAGATACTGAAACTTGTTTACCCAGAAGATGAAAGAGGACATATGATAAAAGATTAACCCAAAATTCTTCTACCATCATAAAGGGATCTAGAAATAAGGATCAGATCTGTTCTTTCCTCATAACCTGTTTTACCTGGTTGCACCACCTGGGCTCCAGCTGCAGATCAGGGGAAATACTCTGTCTTTTCTGAGCCACAACATCTGGCTGGCAATGTGTTCACTGCTCATACTGCACAGTGTTGCTCCACTTTATATATGGCTTTAGTACACAAACAATTGGACAAAAAGGTGTGTTACATTCAAAGCCTAATTAAAAAAAAAAAATTGCATATAGTTTCAAAAACACCTAGAATTTACCATTACACCATAAACAGAAATTACCAAAAGTTCTGAGGGGATTAGATTATGCACCTGTATACTATCAACATCATGAATATTTAACCAGAAAATATTCTGATGGGTTTCGGGTGAAAATGAAACCTTACATTTTAGAGTTTAAGTCAGCTCTCATTATTCAGGATAGGAAGGAAAAGATTATCCAGCATTTAGCCACTTCAGGTTTTTTAAACACTTTTATAAAGCCGTAACAGCACTTGCCATTTATAACATTCAGAATAAGCACTCATCAGCTAATAAAACTAGGCAAAAAAACATGAATGAAAAAAAAGCACTTCTCACAGTAAAAATCACCACTGACTTCTAGATTTACAATACCCTCACAGTATGCTAAACAGACAAATAAGTCTTTCTGTTCCACTTTCCTTCTTTCCCACTAGCTCAGTTTGATGACTAGGAAGCTTGAATTTTAACTGTATGATGATGTGTGACTGGACGTCAAATTAACTCCAGCATTTATTGTTATCAAACAATAAGAAAGCAATTCATTTTTAGTTATATGTAAGCAAAAGAAAATCTTAGGTCCCACAGAATAAGAGCAAGATTTGGCTTCTAATCCAGCTCTGCTTCTGATAAGAACTTCAGTAAATCACTAATTCTCACCTCAATCTTCATATTTCAGGAGATTTGTCTGTAACACTTATTAGTATTTCCTGAGTGGACTTACGGTAAACAAAACTGAGTACCTTTTAGAATTTCCATATATTAAATAGAATATTGATACTTTTGAATATGTCTTTACACACTTTCTATGAAAGCTGAATTCAACACTAGTATTCACTACATATTTTTTTTTTTCTCTAAAGAAAAGCTTTAGGGTATTGTAACACATAGAAATACTAAATTGGCGTGTATTGGCTAGCATATAATTGAAAAGGCTGCATGTAGATGGTTGAAATGTTTATTACTGTGGAATAGATACTGGATACCTCACTTTTCCGCACAGTAGTTACTTTCTAGTTACAGCACTTCAATAAATGTAAAAGCAGAAAAATTCCCTATTAGCTTAAGCTGTCATTTTTACATATGAAACTCATTCTCAACACATGCTTCTCACTACATCAGCCTTCACAGAACAATACATAAAGATATAAATAAAGATAAAAAGCACACAAACAAACCTTGATGTTCATCTCCTACTGTCAAGAAGTATGGCATTTTTTTTTTTTGTAGTTCCCCAAAGATTTTATTGTAAGGCCAACATGTAATCTTCAGTTTCTCTTGTTTTCAGAGGCACTGGTTTATTGTCTGTACTCTATACAAATTATGTTTATTATTTATAAGGTCCTGATATCCACCAAATATACACATACATTATAAAAGCTACAAGAAACATATCTAATAAACAAAGAGTGCAACTATGCACTCTACTACTTCTCAAGTACACTTCATTGCATTTTGATACACCTACTAACTATGTTTTCATCTAAACTTATACCTTTTATAACTTTATCTTTCAACAAAAATGTATTACAAAATAAAGGGAAAAAAATTATTGAAACTGTTACATAGTCATTCATAGTAATCCTAAACTCTTGGTTGCCAAAAGCGTTATTCTCACCAACCTAAATTTCTCAGAAACTACTTCTCCCTTGAGTCAGACTCGTGCTGTTCTTAACCACTTCCAAGACAGAGTTACAGATGCATTAAGTATGATATCTGAATAACATGGACACCCTTTCTGTGACCACTATCATGAAAACTGGTTGTGTTGTCTAAAACCAGGCCCTCACACAATTCAGTTTCTACCAGTTGAATTTAAATGAATTCTTAAGAGTTGTATTTTTGGGATTAACTTGAATCTTGAAATTGAGGAAGATAAATATGCAAAAACAGTTTTAAAAATATCCAGAATACTACAGACAGAATTACAGAATAGATGTTATTTCTCTCATGTGATGAATGGTGCTTAATCAGTAACCGAGTGGTAGGTTGTAAAGCAAAAAGGGCTATCACAGGTCCCAGATCTGGACCATGAAAGAAGCTTACTGCTTCCAGCTCTATTTGCTAGTTGGCCAACATTTCAAATCACTTAATGTTGCTGATGACAAGCTGATGCTCCTTAATTGGGCTTCTAATTGCATTTATAGAAACTTTGTGTGAACTCAGAATGTGTCTAATAAAAATATGCAACAGCAGTAATTCACTGCTTCAAATAATTTCACTGTAAGTTAGTCAAAGCTATAACATGTTTTTGGTCAATGTCCAGTCATTAAATCACCACTTGAATTTTTTATTGACTCTACTTATACAACTGGGTTAACTCTGATTTCCCTAAATGGCACCACATTTCCCCTGAGAGCATTAACTTCGTTCTGAATTTTTGTTCACAGAAGGAAGAAAGCTTCTCCATGGTATACATTAAACACACTGGGGCTAATAATTGCCCTGCAAGGCTGATGACTGTACCTCAAAAGCTGCAGTGTATACAGAATTCAGATGTGCTACAGAACTGTGCTACCAAGCAGACTGCAATGTTCACATAGCAGTTACAGATGACCTAGTAATATGAAATCACACATCTTAATTGTAATGCTGGACTAAGAGGATGAAAAATATATGGTTCAGTAAAAGATTCCCTTCACATCAAAATGCAGTCAGAAAATGGTCTTTATTCCCCTTTGATTTTCAAATACATGCTAAATGCCAAGTCTCAATTAAGTTCCCTTAATTACACAAAGTATCAGTTATTTTCAAATGCTGGCATCTGCAATACAGGACAATCATACACCATCTTTCATGTTTGCATAAATAGTAATTTTCTAAAATCAACAAATCTATATATAGCTTTAAGGATTCATGTAAACTCATTTCAGACAAATTCAAGTATCCAGTGTTTCCATTCTTGTAACATCCAGAAAACCAAATCATGATGAGAACTTCAACACACTAACTCCTTACAAGAAATCCAGTTAAATATGGGATACAACTGTTAGCAAAGGGGCAGGAAAGCAACAGTAAGAAAAATGGTGCCTTACATTATTTTAAAATCCAAATTTTTTAGGATTGTTCATATATTTCATTAAGTTCTCTAAACATGAGCGTGAACACGCTTTACCTGAACACAGAGTGTGCTCGAAGATGGAAATGGTGGTGGAGGCTTACAGATGGCATCACATAGAGCTGCACCTTTACCAAAACCAACAGCCTCCAGGTTGAAGGTACGTGAAACGTACCTAGCTGACCCAGCCATTTGGATGCACTGAAAATATTATAGATACATTTTCCTTACATGTTTTAAATTGATGTACATATTACCAAGAAATTTAGTGTCTAACAAAGTTTACAGTCATTTTAAAACCAAAGACCATTTTTAAATAGCAAACCATTTTCAATCCCCATCTTAGATTCTTCCACAGACTGTAAATGTGACACATGCATAAAATCAGCTTCATTCCTTTATTTCTGATGGTCACCTCTGCATGCCTGAAACTGCCTCCTAACCTAGGAATTTTAAGCCATCTTCTAAACCTTGGATGCACTGTATTGAGTTCAACCAGAAGAACCAGAAACAACAGGTGAAAAAAAGTCTAAGAACACCGAACTTTCTGTGACTACATACTAGTTTTTGAACTTTTCTCCAAAAGCCAATTTGTGTTTGTAATTCATGACTTCTTCATCCTGACTATTTTCTGTCCTTTATTTTTTGGGATGCTGATAAAGTGACACAGTGAAAGAGGTAGTTAAGAAAATCAAAAGCCATGAAAAGACTCCAGCAGGACTGCAAGCTAGATGCTGAAAAGAAAGGAGGTTGTTTTTAATTGAAATATTTAACACGGGTCATAAAAGAAGAGCCTCCCAAACACTTAGGAGTTATATCTCTTCACCTTCACTATTATACCAACCTTCATCTCATGAATTGCATGACCCATGGGTTGACAAGCAAATCAAAATGTGAGAATGGGGGAAGATGTCAATAAATGGAAGAGAAGCTCAGCTGAAGCCCTGTGACACTGCTCACTCCCACAGACCACTCAGAGATCGGTGCAAGGTCATAGCCCAGAAATCCCAAGAGCTGTTCACTATTAACAGTTATGAATAAAAATCCCAATATTGTTATAAATAAAAATCCCTATGTTCAAATTATATGTTCTTGTTTCAATCTTGTTTCAATCAAAGTTTAGGTCCCTGGATAAGGAGTTTTGGTGTTGTAAGTCCCAAAAGGGTTCACTGTTAAGAAGTTCGTATTTGTTTTATCCTTGCATTTGTACCCCCACCCCTTACTCCCCTCCAACCCGTCGGGTAATTCAGCCACTGTTACCAGGATGAACTTCCGCATTTCCCATAAAGACTTGCACGTGGGTGCATATTAAAATCATATTCCCACCTGGGAGCGAAGACAGCCCTGGACAATGAGCCACTCTTGAGGAACATCTGGAGGACCACACTGTGGAGGCAGCAGGGACGTGGGGAGACTCGGTGTGCCAATGTCAGTCCGGCAAGCTGGTCGCCATGACCTAGGCAGGACTTGAGAGGGAAGATACCCCTGGACTTTTGAGCTGGGAACAGAGTTTCTGGGTGATCCTGGTGAGGATAGAGGCTCTAGTCCTCTCAGCAATTGGTGACGACAGGCCTGCATGGTCCTCCTTCTCCACATCGACCATGGGGAGCAGCAGCAGTGGCGTGTATCCTAAGCCCCCTCCTCTAGGCTTAGTTCTTTCTAATAAAGGCTTATTAAAGGGAGCCAAAGGTCTCCTGGCCCTTTAATTTACACCATTAACTACAAGGTCACTGTACTGCACCTTGCTTAGCACAAATGGGTTGTTCAGACTTACTGCTGTACCTGTAGGAGTACATCTGGCTACCCCCAGACAGAAAAAAAGGCCTTTTTATTAAGGCCAGAGAAAACATGTTGATGCCAGCTTTTTCCTACTTGTTACTTTTAACAGAAATTAGCTCTATTTGGTTAAAACAAAATCACATTATATATTTCCTTGTCACTCTGCAGCACAGAATACTGTTTAATAAGCAGAGAGACCTAAATAAATATTTTTTAAGAAAAAACAAAAATAAACAAAAGAATGAAGGTAAGGGAAAGGGAAAGTCCTTTGAAAATAGGAAGAAAAGCAAGATATGAGCCTTGCAGAATGGAGATGATAAAAGAAACTGTAAAGCCCCAAATGTGAGCAATTATCTAGATGTAAAAGAAAAAAAAAAAAAAAAAAACCAAAACAACAGCACACAACAAAATAAAACTTAAACAAGACACAGGGCTAGAAAGGAAAGGCATTAAATGTAGTGAAATTCAGGTCCATTTTTAAAAGCTGCTTTAAAATTAATTCTTAGTAAACTACCTTAAAACAGCATTAGTCTGATGAGAAGTGACAACCATTAAAACTAGCAGCATTTCAACACCACATTTTTACCCAAATTTTTAATTTTTTTCAAGCATACTGGTTCAAAAAGTCCATGTTTACTGAAAGCACAAACTGACAGTGACAGATGGAGAAATCCTGAAGAGCTGAGTTGTACAACTAAGTCACCAAGCATGTCAAAGCTACCACACTAAGTCTTCTCGTTGCCTTGAGGGACGTCTAAAGGATCACCCTGGGTGTATTTTCATGTTTATACATAGATCGCGTGTCATTTATAAAAGAGAAGGTTTTCAGATTTAAGCTTTTCAAATTCCTCAAAACCTATGCAAGCAGTTTCTTGGGCAGTGGCTCAGGGGTAGGCAGCTGATGCTTCGGGAGGAAAAGGCCTGTGGAATCCGGAACCCCGATAGCAGACCCAAGCAGACTGAGCGCTCTAACTAGCTCTTGGTGTCCCACGCTTTCCGCACAACAAAGTTCCTGATCTTGTTTTGGTGATCGTGGATCCTTGATTTTCAGAGGCAAGCACAATCAGTTAAAGGGAACAGCAGATACAGAAGAAAGGACTGAACTTTAGATACTAAAGTTTTGTGGGTGTCTTCTTAAATAGACACCCGTGAAGGTAAGCGGGAGAAGATATTTGTCCCGAGGATCACTAACCCCTGCCGTATGAAAATACCCCCGCAGCTGCTCTCCGCTCCTCTGCTGCTCCCTATCCAGCCCTGCGGGGTCGCGCCGTTCACCCCACGGCCGAGGCGCTTCGCCTTTACTGCCCCCTCCGTCGGCGGGTCTCGGTGCGGAGGGGGGCTCAAATACACGCCCCCTCAGACCACAGCTGAGCGCCCACAGCCCCTCCGCATTCCCCCGTTCCTCACCCGGCACCACCACGCTCCGCCTGCCGCTGCCGCAGTGGGCCGGGCCCGCGCCCGCCCCGCCCGTGCCGCCGCGGGGCCGCTGAGGGGGTCGCGGGCCAGCAGTGCCGGCCGGGCCATGTCGGCGCTGGAGTGGTTCGCGCACAAGCCCCTGGGCGGCGGTATCTTTTGGATCCAGGAGCGCTTCTACGAATCGCGCAACCGGGCCAACATCTGGCTGGTGCGGGGCTCGGAACGAGACGTGGTGATCGACGCGGGACTGGGGCTGCGCAGCCTGCCCGACTACTTGCGCGACGCCGGGCTGCTGGCGTCGTCCGAGGGCGCCGGGCCGCGGCCGCTGCTGGCCGTAGCCACCCACGTCCACTTCGACCACTCGGGCGGGCTGCAGCACTTCGACGAGGTGGCGGTGCACAGCGCCGAGGCGGCGGCACTGCTCCACGGCGACAACTACGAGGCCGTGACGTGGCTGTCGGACCGGGAGGTGGCGCGGCCGCCGCGGCCCGGCTGGAGCGCACGGCAGTTCCGCGTCCAGCCCATCCGGCCCAGCCGCCTGTTGCAGGAGGGTAAGGGGTCCAGCCCCGCCGGTATGCGCTGGGTATTATGGAGCAGCTTCTTTGCCGCTGAGCGCCTCTTGCTTTACTCAGCTCCTCGTATCAAATATTTAAATCGATTAATTTTGTCACCCCCGTGATCCTATAAACCACCCGTAGTTAGCATGGGACCAAAAAGACGCGTAGTGGGTTAAACGATTTCTATCAGTTCTGAAAGTTCTGGCGGCCTGAGTTTTTCTCCATCTAGAATGAGAACCACTCAGCAGTGATTTGGGTAACTAACTGAGCACCCAATGCTTATCCTTAGGCTTCAAACAGTATGCCAGCAGGTCATATTCTGGTATCTGGTGACCTTTATTATTTATAAGCTGCCAAGACATGGAAAGGGCAGTTAACAGAACAATTCCTGAAATGTGCACTGAGAATACAATTTTTGTTTTACAGAATTTACATGAATGTTACATGAATACACTTACTGAATTTTACCTGACTTATGTAAAATTTAAAAAACAATTTATTACTGACAAAGCATTTACAAAAGTGGCTTCTTGCAAATAAGGAAGATCACTTAGTCTCTAATGGGAGACAGTGACTAGGGTTCTGGTAAAAAAAGCACCTAAACTATACAGTACTGTTAAGCAGATGTTAAAGGGTGGCTGTCAGACAGGTGATACCTTAGGCGGGGTGCTTACTCTCTTCTTGGCTTTATTAGGCCATCCCACATAGGTGGTTGGAAGAGCAGAACTAACTTACTGAAGGCTTCAGTAAAGATGGAATGTGACATTTAACTATAGTAAATCAATAGAAGTTTAAGTTGTTTTTGTGGGTTTTTTCCCCTCAAAAAGGAGGGAGGATTATTTAGAAAAATACTTTTGTAAAAGACAAAGTACATTGGCTGCTAGATTAGCATCAGAGTTTCTAGGATGTTAACTGACACATGATAACACGAATATCAGTGCAGTGGCTGGTACAATTAAAAGACATTCACATTTAACCCGTGGACCTATGGTAAGAAAGTTCTATTTTTATGTCTTACTGAATTAGATGAAGAAAGTGTATGGAGGCCTGTCTTGGTGCTTCTCCAGCAATTTATGTTTTGGCCTTTTGCCTTTACGAGTAACAGCAGTGCAATTCTAGATGAATTAAATAAGGGTAAAATTACAATGTATTGTGAAATACATTTTTTGTGAACTTTCAGAGGAGAACCAGCTTTAGATGTGTTCTATTTTTTTTCTGTTTTATTTTCTCTACTGCATTCCTTTTCACATTGTTCAATTTATAGGAATTTATTTGAATGTGAATATATTCCATTAATACAGCCCAAAGCCTGTGTTAACTGTTAATGTTATTGGAAAATACCTTTTTGCACATTTATATTTCAGACACTTCTTTGGCACTCACTGAGAAGATAAATGCCCCACTCCCGTTATTGCGATATGTCATATGTCTAAAGTCTCTGTGTATGAATAGATAGTTCTCTTTGTGTCATTTAAGAAACATGACAAATGCATACAATTTCCTGTGACATATCTGTTTTCAGGGGATGTGATCAGCCTTGGAGATCGACAGCTCACTGTCATGCACATGCCTGGTCATTCACGAGGCAGTATTTGCTTACATGACAAGGACAGGAAGATTTTGTTCAGCGGAGATGTGGTATATGATGGATCTATGATCGATTGGCTTCCCTACAGCAGGATCAGTGACTACGTTGTAAGCTGCCAGCGCCTGATGGAGTTAGTAGACAGAGGTCTTGTGGAGAAGGTACTACCTGGGCACTTTAACATGTTTGGAGCAGAAAGGCTGTATCGGTTAGCTTCCAACTACATTTCCCAAGCTGGAGTTTGTCACAAGATTTCTACCTGTGCTATGAAATCCATTGCAAGCATAGCACTTCATGTTGCAAATTCAAGAATCACTTCTCAGTGACAGTTAATTTTGTGTGATATGTCACCTGCTGTATAACTAAATGGGTTGTGAAAGCTCAGTAACAAGCAGAAGCAGTATGTGTTAGCAAAAAGATGGCAAATTGATACAGGTGAGCTTTAAAAATTATCCCTGTTTTCTCCTACTTTATTCATATTTTTATAAAAATTGTAAACTTGTAGCTTTAGCCAAAGCTATAGTTTTTCTTTCTACTTTTCACGAGTGTGTTTGTACATGTATTGCACTTCAAATATATTGTTACAATTCTGGCAGATATATGTGCTAAAATGAGAGGTTTTACACTCATGGCTAAAACCTTGTTGCTGTAGTACTAGACTTGTGATTATTCATCACTGCCTGCTCAGGTTTTGACCTAACAGCTCTTGCTAAGACCTAGCATGTGCTAGGAGCAGCCATTAGGTCACAGCAGGAGCAGCATCTATGCCAGACTCAGTGTCCAGAAAGAAATAATTCTGCAGCCATTGCCACCTGTGGGCATGGGGTCTGCTGCACCTCTCAGCACCTGAAGGTTTATCTTTGCACACTACTTGCCCGGCGGTTTCTTTAGACTACACTAACACATGGAAGTTGTGTAGACCAAACTTTCAAGCTGGAAGTCACAGATACATCAGTTTACCACAGAAGCTTTTGGTGGAGATGGTTTGTTGAGGCTTTCATGTCTCCTGGTGTGGTGCAAGGAGACAGTACACCAGGAGAGAGGAGACAAGCAGGAGCACTCTCACCATTGGCTAGGGAACTGTTTTACTTGTAGGCATGTGAGTTAGGAATTAGAAAATTTGTGAACTAATGAATTAATGTGTTATGGTACTCTGTACAAAGTGGATTGACTTTTTGCTGGATGTGTTTATTTTTTTTTTCTGATCAGCTCATAAAAAATATTTAGAGAGTATGTTGTTAAGGAAAGTTGAGAGAAGTGGACTGTGACCAGCTTAAGGCATTTGTTTATGCTTAAGTGTATTTTTATGTGACTGTGTTGTAACTTGGTTGTTAATCATCTGTGCTAGGGGAGGGATTGAGGCTTTAACATGACCTTGCCATAGTGAAGGAGCTGTATTAAGCACCCAGTATACCTTTTATCACAAAGAGAATGTAACTCAAATTGTTTACTGTTTGCATCAGAAGTATGTGCTGCACATAGTTGTTCTGAAATGTAAGGTGTGCTACATGGAGTTTTTTCCAAAAAAAATTTGAATACATTGAGAAATGCTAAATAGCATTGTAACTTGTTTATGAAAATTGAATGTGGGGTATTTAAAAACTGCTGAAATGGTTAGTTTGTGTGATTATTCTAACAGTTTGTATATATGTAACTTTTTTAAAAGGACACTGTCTGAATTTATTTTTGTACATAGACATATATATGTTCCAAAAAAGACTGCAAATGTTTATCCAAATATTAGTGTAGTTTAACTTCTCTCGTTTCACTTTATGCAGAAACTTGCCCCATCATAGCCAATAAGTAAGGGAGACAGAGGTTTGGGCTTTGTCTAAGGCATGAGGGAGAGGAAATTGATAGCCTTCTGAATAGATGCAAATTCTTCTGGGGAAAAAAAAATTGCAAAATTAAAAAAGCATCTCTGTCTAAAATTGATGAAAACTAGTATATTATGTAAGGCTTTTTTCCCTTCATAGATGACTACACTCCTGCCTTTACTGTGAATATGTTCTTTACCAGGATTTGCACTGGTTGATTGTTGCCTCGTTCTTCTTAGAAGTGCCTGTCTCCAAGCTGAAGCAAAATTGTGAGTGGGCAGGACGTGTGCAGACATGCAGCACTTGAAAGACCTGTTATCACTCATACCACAGGTTTTTTTTTTTTGAGAAATCCATGTAGATCATTGTGTGGTGTGAGTGTTCAGTGGGTAGACTTAATGTCATAAAACCAAGAGGTATTTATCTTGGCCTCAGCTGGCAAAGGAAGAAATACCAAAACAGGCTGGTAAGCAGGCTGAAGGTATACATACCACTAAAGCTTACACCAGTTATCCAGAGGATGCCATGGTGTTACAGGTTACCTGACAATAATTGAATTCCTGCAAATTAGTTGACAGTGGTGTAACGTCAGTAATAATCCTTCTTTTTAAATATTGCTTTTGTGAAGACTGTTGGAGTCCTCGTGGTAACCCTGTGCATTAAGCCAGTCACCAAGAACTCCTATCACAAAGCCTGACAATATTCATGTCAAGTTGCTAAAGTTTTGCAAATGTTCACTAGAAGAGTAAGATCACTTTGAATTGGCATTGGTGTGTTTGATTCAATATTAGAATCTTGGTAGCCAAACGTTACTGTATTGTAAAGCCTGAACTTCTAAGAGAAGACTCAAAACACGTCAGTTCAAAAGAAAAGACAACCTCCATCCTCCATCATTTGTGTTTAAATCTGTGTTCAGTATCTCTATCAGCTATGATCCTTAAATGGCCAAATCACTGTCAAAATGCCCTATTAAGCTATGCTGAATTCCACTAAGTACTTAACCAAAACTTTGACTTTTTTACTTTACCAAATTCTAGGGGATATTTTCTTAATTCAGAAGTGAGCTTATAACCCAAAGTGGAGTTTGTTAGTAAACTGCTGCTATAATCCAAATGAAAGTAGTTTTTTGAGGGTCATGAAATTATTTTTTGTATTAAAAGAAATTCATTACTAGATAAACAATACTTAAATGATCTTAAGTTAAAAGAGCAGTCTCTGATTATTTTTGTTAAGACTTATCAAATTTTAATCATAAGAGTTTGACAGCGGTCCTTTCATGCTACTTGGATTAAATATTTAAAATGTATATTGTAAGTTTAAATGCTGCATCACATTGAACCCTTAGAGTTGTGTTGATTTTTTTGTAACATCTAAATATATGTTAATTCAGTTTTCAGTCGACTGGGGAATTGACATAAAAATCAGATGGGAAGTTTTGTTCTGTAATCTGTTAAGATTGTTACGATGTTAGCAGTTTGCACATAATTGTTTTTTGTATTATCATAATAAAATATTATAATCCTATGCAGTTAAGTCATAATTTCTAGGTATTTCTCAACAGAAGCACTTTTCATTCGAGATGGAGTATATTTACAAGTTGCTAGCAGAATTATTTATGCTTCTAAGAAAGAAACTGCATTAAAAATGTTTACACATCATAGATGTACTTCACCTTGTAAGAGCAGACATCTGTAGCCAAAGAAAACAAAAACCAAAGAAATGCAGCTCTGTTAGGAATTTGGGAGGGAGATAAAGGTGGAGAAAAAGAAGGATTTATTAAACTAATATTAAAAATCTAGGTCTCAGCATTCAACCAACACTGGTCCAAGTTCCTATTTATAATTAATGCATATGTGCCTTAAATCAGTAAGCAGTACCTCTTGTGTGTAAAAATTCAGCCATGTATTAACCAAAATACTACTACTGTATCTTCAGTCCCTTCATTTTCAAAATGAATTAGGAAGTTTAGAATTGATTGAGAAGCAATGAAAAAAAAAACCCAAACCCATTCATTATGTTTTATTTTAAATTCCATTAAAGTTAACTCTTACACAGGGGAGCTGCTATCCAAAACACTTTAACTGTATTGCACTGGGTTTTGAGGGCAGTCGGAAAACCACTCCGGGGCACATCAGTAGCAGTCTAGAATGCTGTGGAGTCACTTCACTAGCTCACACATCACCTTGGCGTGGTGGAATCCTGCCCCAAAGCCTGTCACCATAGTGCATGCAGTGTCCATAGGGGTGGGATGCCCCTCCTGTGCAGTATCTGAGGGTGGGAAGGTGCCCTCGTTGTCCCAACCGTTGACTGTGCCAGTGCCAGATGGCCACTAGCCAGGCAGGGGCTGCACTGACCAGGAAAATAACAGAACTGAAGATCAAACTAGAAACCAGCGGTGTTACATGCCTGCTCCTCGCTTTTACTGTGCTACCCAAAACGATCTTCAGCGATGTCACTCCTAACGACCCGGATTTTATTGGACAGGCTAATCTCACCTTTTTAAAAATTATTTGTTAAAAAATTATTCTAGCAACTAACTTTGCACATATTCCTACACATTCCTCCAACAGAGTCCAGGGGTGAAGGGTGGGGGGTGATGACGCATTCAACAGAAATTGAAATTGGAAAAACAAACAATAAAAAAATAAATAAAAGGACTCTGACATGGAAAAAGGTTCAGAAACTTGGGCAACACAATTTTGTGACTGTGCCAGGTATCTCCCAGCAGTTTGACCCAGATGCACAAAGAAGCATATTCAGAATCATCAAACTGGCAATGATTCTTGGTATGTTTTTAGTATGGCTTTATATTTTTACATATGATTTGTTCCAAGAGTGACATGAACAAAACTAACTTGAACTTGCATGAAATCGTGCCCAACTTCTTTAAGAAAATCAGGATTAATTTAATTACAGTTCTGATACGTCATCTGATTTTGAGCAGTTGGGATGAGGTTTGTTATCTTCTGCACACTCAAATTCAGTTAAGGACTGAGTGGTAGGATAGTTTCAAATACTATTGAAATTTGGACTAGAGAAGAATGTTATCTGCAAAAGGAAGACAGACCTAACATATAGCCCCACAAAAAGCTATAGATAACTTTGAAAATTTAAGTAAAAGCTAGTAACAACATCTTTAAGTATATCTCCCAATTAATTATTTTCTTTATTAAGCTGACAATATGTATGTTTGAGGAACATGCTAGTGCTATTCATTTACCAACTCTATTCATAAGAGCTCATTTTAGGATGGGCTTAGCCAACTTTGAAAATTCAAGGATTTTCAAGTCACTGCTACCACAACCATGTACTTATTTTTAGTTAATATTATTTGAGCCTGTCTTTTCTGTTTGTAATTCTTTGCATATCCATTTCACATGGAGTATGACCACTGCTGCTAACTTTAATCAATTTACAAAAGTGGCAGTTAAGTTTCTGGAGCAACTTTTTAGCTTATAAATTTAGAAGTAGCGACCTAAATGTGGATCTCCAGTTCCCAGAAGCACACCCAGAGTATCAGTATCAGGTATTTCACTCTACTTGACACAGAGCAGCCAGGGTACAGGTGCACCATTAGAGAGAACAAGCTGGAAGACAAGCGCAGGCAGGGATTGTGACCTCCCTGCAGAGTAACTTGACCTGTCAGCAGCCCAGTGACTACAGACAATGGCAAGGTGATGACTCAAGTTCATGGTGAGGCCACGAAGTCTGTTCAATATGTCAGCAAGAGAGCAGCACACAGCACCAAAGCAGGAATAACCCCAGTGCAGCTCAGGCAAGGACCCTGTGCTGAGCTCCAGGATCAACACAGTGGAGGTCAGAGTGTGGGTGAAACAACAGAATTTGGGGCTCTTGGTGTAGTCAGGGGCCCTTGATGCTAATCACCCACACACCACTTGGTTAATGCTTCCTTTTCTCTCTGGACACATATATTCTTTGAAACACACAAAAAATTAATCTGTGATTATATATGCACCATAGTACAGGCTGAGGGTCAAACCTGTCAGTAATTTATGCTTTTAGTTGCAAAGCTACCATCTGTAAAGAGAGGTCAATTACAAAGCTCTTGGCTCTGCCTATTTGATCTGAAGACCAGACATAATATAGACAGCCAGATGAGTTTCATCTCTGTTTGACTTTGTCCAGGAAAAATGTGACTTGAGTGAGCAAAAATCTACACATTCAACACTGTGTACTTGGTGCAAACCCACTGATAGTTTATTACTGCAAACACAGGTGCAAAACATCTCCAAGACAGGCTGACAGTCCTGAAAGGAATAGGACTGAAACACCTGAAGGAATTTTTCATTGCCTGAGAATTTTCAGTCTGTCTAGCTAGACTGCATAACATAGCATTAGCAAGGATCTGAATATCATTATGGTCCAGTTAGTAACAGTGTACTGTGTTGTCACAGCTGGTTATGAAACAGCCCTGTTTGCAAAGCAAGGCAAGGGACAATTGCTTTGTCACAGACCAGAGCACTGAGGCAGTACTTTTCACAAATCTGAGTTTTCTCACCAGTGATAATGAGCATTTTCCCCACACAGATATGTTGACTCACTGACTGTTTTGCAAGACAAAAATACTAGTATCAATGATAACTGGAATTATATATTAAGGTATTCTCTCTCCCTCCACACAGTACATATTGCTTTCCATCAAATTTTTAGTAAGGCAAAATCTGTACAAGTGCCAGAAATGCTTCTGTAAATGCCACTTCTGCGTCCTCCTCCACAGCCCACAGCATCACCAAGTCAGAGTGCGGGCCTGGGGCCATGGGGCGGTGTTCTGACACAGCCACTACACATCCAGGCTACAGCGGGGTCACATGTGCTGACCACAAAAATCAAATTGGTTACTCCGTGTGCAATAGGGCAATAATTATACGCTTGAGTGAGACATGGGTTATTTATTTCAGAGTTGCACAAGCCTGGATGCTTGGTGGAATTCCATGAATCAAGCACAGCAACTGTCAAAACTCTTTAGTATTTATACATTTTAGCAAACAAACACATTAATGTTCATTGGGTTCAAGTTGCACGATTCTCTTATTATTTATTATTCTAATCTTCTGTTGGTTAATTATTCCCTTATTTCTCGCGCTAATTAGTCCACATGCTTCTCTTGAATCGGTGGGCAGCTTGGTCTGTCAGAACTGGAGCTGATTCAGCAGAGTTATTAGTTTTTCCTTATCTTCGGAGTTTTGCCAAATGTCTTTGTGTAAATTCTGAACTGTTTGTCTGACATCATTGTATCATGTCGTGCCCTAGACCTTAACAAGGAAATTCCACCGACAAGAGAATTTGTCTTTCTAACCCTTGGACATCACTTTGAGCTTGCTTTGTAGCGTCTATCTGCTTCAAGGATTAAATCTCTTTTCTTGTTGATTAGGCTTGAAATTCAAGACGAAACATCAAGAACATCCCTCCTTAGGAAAACTTTCTCGTGCTGCCCGTTCTGCAGCAGAACCAACTCAGCGCCCAAAAGCACTGCCGGCAGCCATCATCCCCAACCCGCCGAACAGACCACCCCTTTCGCCCTGAGTGGCAGCAATCTCAGCCAATAGTAGAGAGTCTAGGCATCGGAGGCGGGAGCTTATCAACCCGCGACCAATCAGACATCGTACATTGGAGGGGGCGTGGCTTGAGCGGCGTCGCCAAGGGCAGGAGCGCGGCGTCGCCGAGGCTCGGACAGGGAGGGTCGGGGGCGCGTTTGCCGGACCTGGCTGCCCGGCAGCGGCACGATGAGCCTGGCCCTCAGGTCGGTACGAGCAGGTCGCTTTCCCGCTTGCCCCGTCCGGAGCCCGGAGCGCGGGTGGGGGTACCTCAGGGCCGCGCCGCCCCCGATCGGGAGGTGTTGGCGGAACGCTGGGCGCATTAGGCCGTGGCTAGGCCTGGATCATCCCCGGCCTCACGTCTGATCCCTCTGGCGCGGCCGGGGGAGGATCAGGCCCGTCTGTCTGCCGGGAGAGGGACGGGTTCGCTTCTGGCTTGCCTGATGTGCCTTCAAAAGAACCATGAATATGCATAAAGTTAAACTGCTCGGCTTTGTTTTGTTTATAAATTCTGATTTAGTAGCTATAGCATAAAGGAGCCTGGCTCATGAATCCCAGTACCTGGCAAAATGTTGTTTTCAAGCGTAATTAATACGCTTACATGGCAACTGTGATCCTTAATTTTTAAGTCTAAGAATGTCATGTTTAGTATGGTTAAAGTAGTTGCAGAAGTGGCACCGAACTTCTTGTATTTGAGTACTGCTTTGTCTTTTTGATAAATTAATTTTATGCTAAGCACTAAATGAGCACTTAAGTACCCAGATTGCTCTTTCGGAAGAGTTCGGTGTTAATCTGCTTTCAGATTTATAAATGGATTTCTTCATCGTAGCTCACAAAATCTGGGCTCCCTGGATCTGAACTATTCTCCCAGTCCTAATTAAGTAGCTAGCTCATAGTTATTTTAGTCCTTCCAAGAGCTGTAGTAATCCAAAGCCTGTGTGAAATCACACTGTCTGAATTGGTCTGTTAAGGACATCTTACTCTGAGGGTATTGTGGTTTGAAGCAGGCTCAGCTTCTGCAGCTTGCACTTTTCATGTATTTGGGATTTTTGCATCTGTGGTTGTTGAAAGCTAAGTCTACGTGTTTAATCTTTGGTTTTGATTAAAATTAGCAAATGGTTAACAAAGAAGGGCACGAAGCAGCTTATTAGAGGGGATTTAGAAAGTTAATCTTGCAGAGTTTTTTGTTCTCTGATCAGTAGTCGTTATGCATTCACCACTAGGTGGTACAGCACACATTCTGCCTCTGGTGCAAAAAGACAAATGAGTATAAAAAGCATTTTCCTGAGAGTATAACATAAACTATACAGCAATTTAGGTTAAAAAGTACTTACAGAAATCATCTGGGCCAGCTTCCTGATCACAGCAGCTTCTACATAAAGCTGGCTGATGATGCTAAGCACCTTTTATAGTTAGTTTCAAAAAACAGCTGATGATGGAGACTCATCCGCAGCACAATTGTTCTAGCACATCACCACATGCACTGAGAAAATTTTTCCCCTTAGATCCAGCTGCAGTCTCTCCACCAGCTGCAGCTTTTCCCCTTAAATTTTTTAGTTATTGTCTCTTGCCCTTTTACTATGCTCCTCTAAAAATATAAGCTTATTCCTAGACTAGCCAACCCAAGAAATGGGGGCTGTCTTTGAACAAGATTTGCTGATTTGGGGGACTTGTTTCTTTTATATACACCAAAATAGAGCAAAAAGTCTTCAAAACAGTGTGTATGTGTGGGATCTGAAGGATTTAAAAAAAAAAATACCCTGCAAGTACCATTTATCTAAGAACTGTTACAGGCAACAAAGACAGTTTGTAGCACCTAATACCAGCTTTAGTAGTCAGACTGTCTGGCCTAGTTTGGCCTCCACTGGCCTGTCTGTCCCCAAAATTATTTTATTTTTTAAGCTACAGTGTAGAAACCAACTATTTTCATGAGTTGTATAATTTCAACTGCTCATCTAGTTTGTAACCTCAAGAAGCATTTTTAACTGGTAATATTTCTACCCTCTTGTTTTTGGTGTTGCTGCTTATTAACAAAAATGCCTGTGCTGATTTTATTTTGGGTGGGGGACTGGAGGTGTCAATCAGATTGTCTATTTCAAATTTTATTTTAAACTGTGAATACAAGCTGAGAAAATGTTGACTAAGTAAAGTAGTGATTTCTAAAATTATGGTGAGTTTCTTATTGGTGGAAAAAGTTACCTACAGTGGCATCTTCCCAATAGAAATCTGTTACCCTACATTTCTTTCACTTTCTATAGGAATGAGCTCTCAGTAGACAAAACCAAAAAGAAGAAAAGAAGAGAACTGACTGAAGAACAGAAGCAAGAAATTAAAGATGCCTTTGAGTTGTTTGATACAGACAAGGATAGAGCGATAAATTATCATGAATTAAAGGTAGAAGTTTTCTTTAAGCAATTTTACAGCAGATAATATATGTTCCATAGTGAGCTCTTAAGATGTTGGCTATATCTTTAAAAACTTTCTTCATTGTATCTTGCTTGGTTAAAGGAGTGAGGGAAAAAAAAAAAAAGAAAAAACCAGGGAATACTCAATTGGTGTAAGAATAAACTTTTCTTCCACTTTTTATACTTAATGCAGTAACAGAATTGCTATAGCATTCTAAATATATAAATATAGTCTAACAGTGATAAGCTTGAACAGATGACCAAGTGGGAAAAACTCCTGAAAAACTGATTATTTTTAATGACACTGTATAACCTAAAGCTTGCTGTTGGTTTCGGATGTGTAGGTAAAAGATGTAAATTAGATTCGTAAAACTGTTGGCTAAAGACAGAGCTTACCTGTATTTTTCAAAAGAAAGCCTATGATTTGTAGGAATAAGATGTGCTTTTTGCTCTATGTGTGGGAGACTCAGTAGTTGCCCTTCCCAAAGAAGGATGCTTCTAATGATAGATATTAGCAGATGGAGTTTAGGATGTCTTTCTCAGTAAGGCCTCCCACCTGAAAGTCTACAGAGTAGTAAATGAAGCTAACTAAACTCGCCTTAAATCTTCTATGCATTTTTATTCTAATTAAGGCATCAAGAACAAAAAGTAGCTTTGGAGAGGCCCGTGTTTCACTCTCATAGAGGATGAGATTTTTTTTTTTGATAGAATGCCTAATCTAGTGTATTGGCTCTACATTCTGGCTCTACCAAGTAACTCAAAGAAGGAAAAAGGTCTTATTTTTACTTAATTTGGTGTTACAGGAGTGTGCTAGGTAAAACAATTCCCCTTCCTTTTTTTCAGAGTTCATGTATTTTATCTTTTTTGGAAGCCACTGTGACTAGGGTTGTGCTGGGTACTTCCTTGGTTATGGTTATGCTTTTTCTGGTTATGGTATGCTTTGAATTCCCAGCTGTCGTGATTGCTTGAAAAGCTTTCTCTTAGCTGTCTAATTAAATATTGTCACCCTGATGCTAATACTGTGAAAGAGCAGAAATTCATAAAGAAAAAAGCTATCTCCTTCTCTACAAAACTGGCATAAAGCATCAATTTTTGAATAACTACTTCAGTAGTTTTCCACGTGTGATTAGCCTATATTCATCGATTTGGAGGAAGTCAGTGTAGTATGTGCTGAGAAACTGCCGTCTAAGGTGAAATGGGAAATTAAATGTGAAGAACTTCACCAATGGTAAAGTAAAATGTAGGTTGGCTTTTATGGCTGACTGGAAAACCAGTTAAAAGTCTTGTGGGACTTACAAATCCATGAACATACACACTCGCCTTACTAATGAAGAGTAACTTGCAAAATTATTTTTGGTTTTGTCTCAAAAAGATAAGATTTTGAAATAGTTTTGGAAATGAGGAATTTACTTGTCCTAAGATGCATTTGGTCCAGTCTGTAAAATCCCTGAAAATGCAAATGTTTTTTTTCCTCACTGTAACAATATGTTCCATTTCCTAATAGTCATTCTAAATGGTTTTAATATTCCAAGCTCTTTTCCTTTTATTTATTTTATTTATTATTATTACTAAACTATTGATATACTCTTTCTCTCTTGGGCAAGAAGGTAATTACTGAAATTAAAAGGAAAATCTGTTAAATCTTTTTTTTTGATCCTTATCTATGGTTGCATTTTCATTTTATTCCAAAAGGTGGCAATGAGAGCCTTGGGTTTTGATGTGAAAAAAGCTGATGTCCTGAAAATACTTAAAGATTATGATCGAGAATCAACAGGCAAGATCACCTTTGAAGATTTTAATGAAGTTGGTATGTGTTTGTGTTTCTACCTCTAGAGATATTTAGCCTATAATAGTGAGTCCAGTTTCAAAGCTGTACTTTGTGGACTTCAATTATTTATTAAGAAATAGAAGTGGGAGATTTAATTTCATATTTTGCTTAGTATAGGTCAGTAGTGAAGGAAGATAAATACTTGTTTTCTGAATTCTTAATTTGATATGTAGAGATGAATGATGGCTACAGTATAAAAGGAAGTCGGGTATACACAATCTCTTTCAAGCTTTCACAGAAGACTAAATGCTGGTTTAAGGTGTAGATGTTCTTGTCTTGTTCATGGATCTCTGTAAGATTGTTCTTCCTGCTGCGGGAAAGGTATTTGGCACTGAATTTCATGGGAAGAAGTGCACACATAGACAAGCAGATTACAGACTTCATATATTAAAAAGATTAGAGAAATTGAAGTAGATTTTTGATTTTCTACTAACAAGGATTTTCAACTGTTGATAAGGTCATTAGAATTAGTTGTGTCTTTCATCTGAAATTTGTGTATTGTGCAATTTTAAGTACTTTGAGTGTGTAGTCTATCTGCAGAATTTTTAGATTTGATGTTTCCTTGAAGGTTTTAGGGATTTTGTTACGTATAATTTATGCTTTTGCATACAAAAGTACATACAAAAAGTAATCTGTGTGGGTTTATACTTCTAGCTTATTATGTCCATTATAGTTCATTATGCTCATTATGATAGTCCATTTCTTCAAGGTGTTATATTTCTATAGATTTATACCCAAATTTACATCCAAACCCCCAGGAGTTGCTCTTCGCTAGAAGCAGCAATCATCTTAATGTATCTAACAATTAGTGATCGAAATGTGGCAACATTTAGTTGTTTAACAGATCAGTACTGGACAAAATGTCATGTTAATAATAGGTAATATTTCAGTAGTTATATTCCAGGTTAAGTAACATTATTTTTGGTACTTTTCTGATTGACAAAGCCTTTTTGGAAGTATTTGAAAGAAAATGAGTGTATTGATTTAATAGTAATATTAGTCTTAAAATTGCATCCTTATGCTGTAATATTATGTAAAATGAATATACTGTAATTACCATGCAATTACTTTTCTAATTCCTGATGTCCAGTCCTGTTCATTGTTTCCTTGTTCTGGCCTGGCTGTCAATATTGACAGTCATTAAGTGCTGCAAGAAGACAGGAAAATTCTCGTATAAAGTACAGTACATATTTAGAAGGGGATTGAACCTGTTGGAAAACTTGAGTTGAAGTAGCATACAGCTGTGGTGCCATATGACCTTGACACAGAATTAAATACAATATCACTTCCAACATAAAGATTGAGGAGTTAGATAAAATAGGTTATTGAGACATTAACTGTGAAGAGCAGCTGCTGAATATAGCTAAGCAATTTGTGAGCCATCAATTTCTCTTAATTTAATGTTCAACTGAAATATATAAAGAAGTAATTATATTTTGTCTTCTATAGTTTTGTATTTAGAGACATTTTATTATTTTTCAGTTGTCTTTTTGCCACAAAAGGTAGCATTTTTCAAACAATACTGTCATGCAGTACTGTTGTTTTAGAAAAAAATATTTAAATTTAGGCTAAATCTGCAGATAAATGAACTTGATTGCTGAAGTTGGCTTATATGAGCATGAAAAATTCTTTCCCCTAAAGTTTGCTAAGCCAGAGCAGACTTGTAGCAGGTAGTAACAGATGGCAAGTGGTTCTTTATGTGCAAGCGGTGTTGATTGATTTTTAATGGCTTGATAATACAAGACTAGATAACCCTGTAATACAAGACTAGTAAGCTCAAAGATGTGCAGATACATTATTACTGTTGGTCTGAAGTAATTAGAAAAATACTTCACGAGGCAAGTTTGTATTTTCTTTTGCAGGAACTGACAAATGGTTGTCTTGAAAAGAATGATAAAGGCTGAAGAATCCTTTCAGAATAAACATTTTGTAATTCATAGGAGCATCCTTTTCATAACCCCTATGCTTAGTCTTTTTTTGTTTTCAGGTTTTGGGGGTGGGATGTCATTGGTTGGTTGGCTATGGGGGCTTTTTGGTTAGTGTGATTTTATATTTAAAAGAGGTTCCGTGTGGATGGTTTTTTTCACTTACTGTTTCAGTGTTCTCCCCAGCTCAAAATTCTATCCTGATGAAAATATATAAAGTAAAAAAAAAAATAAAAAATTACACTTTCATCTAAAAGAGCTTATGGTGTTTTTTCTGAAAATTTGGAATTTTGAGAGAAAAGCATTCTGGATATACTTTTAATTCCTATTGGAAAATATGTGGAAAATGTGACTGTGACTGAACTGCTATGGATTTTTCCACTGCAACAGTCATGTCCCAAAGAGCAACTCATCCTGGGAAAACAGAGGTGAGAAAGAGAGGTCAGATGACAGCCAAACAGATATGCTCATTGAATTCTATAGAGACCTAAGAACAGGTGAAATCAGACAAGTGTTCTTCATATTGTCTTAGTTCGCAAAGGTCATTCTGAGTTTACCTTTCAGAATTTTTTAATCTAACCTAAGTATCCTTCTTGCAGTGACAGACTGGATATTGGACAGAGACCCACAAGAAGAAATACTCAAGGCATTTAAATTATTTGACGATGATGACTCTGGTAAAATAAGTCTGAGAAACCTGCGCCGAGTTGCTAGAGAACTGGGTGAAAATATGTCTGATGAAGAACTACGGGCTATGATTGAAGAATTTGATAAGGATGGAGACGGAGAAAGTACGTGTTGGCAAATAAAACACCATATAATCTTGTTCTTAATTTTGTTCCCCTTTTAGGTGTTACGTTGTTATAAAAATGTCCTCTTTAGTTCCTTTCTAGAGTACTTTGATTCCAAACATAATTTATCTTACAAGTAATGCAGAGGGTTGCTTTTGACAGCTACTAATCCTGGAGTCTAAGAATTTAATTGATTCACCACCAACTCTTACTCAACCAATGTCTATTAAAAGATGGGTGAAAGTGTAGTTGAAGGTAAAAATGAGAGATTTTGTGTATCTATATTACATTTTTATTTCCTTATAAATCAGTAAAAGTATTAAAGTGCTGGGAGTCTTTTGATCACTTACTCTACATATCTTAAGTGGTGATGTGTCATTGTTGTGATTTCAGCATTGGATCTGGAGCATTAAGCTAATAAATCATGTTGGAAGTAGCCTGGGTCTGTATAGGATCAGCTTGGATAGCTCTTTAGCATACTTCTGGGCCTTGGAGTGCTGAAAAGCAGAGTGTGAAAAATGGCTCTGCAATTGACAATGCCCATACAGAGTAAGCTGCAGAAGGGATTTACTAGGTAGATAATTAATTACCAAATCAAGTTCAATACTATGGTTGTTAAATTATTGTGAACACTGAAACTTTAGAGTTCTTCATTATCTTCAAAACAACCTTATTTTTACATCAGAAACCTTAATGCCTGAATTTTGAGGATCACTCATTTAAGACCTTGTACCTAAAGACTATATCAGTCCATTGAACACTATTTTTACAGAGTGGTGACTCATATATGAGATTTCAGTAGCAGGTCATCAGTTTTTCCTGTGACAATGGTATTTATGCTTATAAGCATCTGTTGGACTCAAAACTCACACATACTAGTGGGAAAAATGTTGTTGTCAGCCTTCTGACAGATAGTCTTCTATGCTATTTGACATAGGTGTTATTTTCTGGAAGTCATAGTTGTAGAGGTGAGTGGAAGTAGAATTCTTTGTGCAAATATGTTTTGTCATGTGTTGATGTCCTGGAGCTGCCAAATGAGATGTCAGAATTGTGGATCAATGTTCTTTTGTCACATTGCTATTTGGGTACTACAAATAGAACACAGACCATTAGCTCCTCTCAGGAGGGTTATTGAGTCATAATTATTTTGTGTCAGTGCTACATTCCTTTAAATCAAATTGATCAGCTAAGACTAAGTGGCTTAGTTACCCCTTATTCAGTCATCCATTCATTGTCTTTGTTAGTGCAATCAAGCAGAAAATTGAATATGGAAGATTGATGGCATAATGTTTATGTATGGTACTGTTTATCCTTAAAGTTCTGCATGTTTTTTGTTCTTTAAAGACATCTGAGGCTGTTCCTAGCTTTTTAAGATTCATTCTGAGAAAGTAAGTTATCCTGTGAATCACCATTTCATTTGTCTTCAAACACCTGGGTCATGTGGCAAAATCTTGCTGTCATCTAATTCCCCTTTTCCTGCCCTCAAAAAAAATTTTGAAATTGTTAAGTGTTAGCATTTTTTATTGTTATTTCAAATACAGGAATAATACCACTTTTGGTTTAACACCTTTATTACATTTGAGAGATTGTTTTGCTCACAGTGAAATAAGGTATCTCGTAGGCTACATGAACCCTTATGTTCCCAGCAAAACCACTGAGCTGAAAGTATATTTGACATATTTTTGTCTCTCTTAAATATGTAAATAATCTTGTTTTGGTATTCCTGGGTTTAATAATTACTCCTGGTTTTGAGCACAACTAACTTCAGAAACTCCATGGTGTCAGTTCATGCAGTTTTGATCACCTTGTGTGGATGCAGCTGTAGGAAACACTATCCAGTCTCATGTCTCGGATTTTAGCACAGAATTATGTACCCAACCCACCAGTGAAAAAATGTGCAGCTTTAACTCTCAAGATTCTAAGTCAACTTCATTAAGTTATCTTAATATTAGCTGTGATTCTAGTTCATTCTTTTATGATTACCTAAGTCATAGAGTTGAGAGAAATCTGATACCATGAAAAACAGTGCTTCTGCGTTCATGGTGATTAACTTGTGAACAGATTCTACATCTGAAGAGGAATAACTGGGATTACTTGGGTTACTGGGAATTGTAACTACACTGGTTTTTGAAGTTTCTTTGTTTCAAAGTTTGTTTGTCATTACAGTGTTGTATTTTCACTTTGCAGCATGGTTTCAAGGATGTTGTAAACCAGAGAATATTTTTGAGACGAGGGTTGAATTTGTGCTGTTAGTGTATTGTTACTATGATAAAGCTGTGGAAATGCTTTTAAAGTCATACAGTGACAGTATTTTTGTGTCTTAGAATTAGATGTAGCTATGTGATAGACTGGTGTTTGAGAGCATAGGGTCCTAAGCTAGACTAAATCTACTTGTTTCCTATTTTTTTACATACATCACAGTAGGACATACTTAGTTTTTTTTATTTTTTATTCTTTAAAATAGTTGGATTTCTTTAATTTTCTTCTAGCTGTTGAATGTAGTTCTTTCTTTGCAGTGCTTTGTTTAGGAATAGTGTGGGCATGTTGGTGGGGATGGATTATTGTCAGGGCTTTGTATGTGTCTTGTCTTTTCCATACCACCGGCTTACTCTAATCATTCCCACTACAATAATTAGTTGCAGAGTGAACATGTTCACTGGTTAATTAATTTTCAGTGGCTATGTTTTAACATATGAGTAAGGTCAGTACCTCAGGTATAACTGCAGCAAAATAATTAATGAATGCTAATTAATATACTGTTATGACTTAATTTCTTCAAGTGTATTTGTGTAAACTTTTTGTTAATTATAAATGAAGAAGGTTTAGATGGGTAGAGGCGCATCAAATGTCTATTTTAATTCTAGCTAATTTATGGGATAATTGCTAAATGTTTTTAAAATTTTATATTTGGCAAGTGTTACAAACTGGGGAGACAGGAATAGCATTGTTTGATCTGTGATGGTAGACTGGGTGTAATGGTTTTGAATTAAGATTTTAACAATAAAACTGAATTAAATCATAGCTAGCTGAGCTTATTGTTGCTTGAGGAGTACTTGCTTAATAAAATTTACCTACCATTCTTAACATTTTTATATATCTTTAAAATAATACTGTTTTGCATAGCCATCTTATATGTGTTTCTCAGGATTTGGTTTTTTTTCCTATTGTGTTTCACTTTTAGAATATTTTTACTTTCATAATGAGGAATAATATAAGGGATTGTAAGTTAGCTAGATTCTGGCCTTAGTATTCCATCTAAAGCTTCCATTCTGACTTCATGGTAGGTGAAAAAACCTGTGCAAAACTGCTGTTCTAGAAGCAAACTTGTAAACACAGCGATTGATAAGAGGCAACGGATACTAGCAGAGAAGCCTTTAAGTAAAGTACAGATATGCATTATTTTATTTTATGGTTGTTTGCTGTTGTCTAATGATTTTTTTTTCTTTTTTTCTTTCTTTTTTTTTTTTTACAGTCAATCAAGAAGAATTTATTGCTATTATGACTGGAGATATTTAGCATTAGAAGAAAAGAAATTAACTTACCACAAAGGGAAGGAGTTGTTGGCAGCTTCCATTACAATGTTTTGTACTTTCATTTATTTTGGTAGCTGGAGTGGTATAGAAAGTTACTTGTCACAGGACCAAAATAAAAACAGGTTACATGCGCTCATAATTCAGGACTTGTATCATTAAATACTATCACTAGAATAATTAATGTAATATTTTAGAACAAGGAAGTAGTGCTGCATTTCAGAATATTTAAGTAACTGTTTCGAAAATAGCCTTGTCTCAGATTTCTATATTGTATCATATTACAAAAATACTTTTGAAGTTCTTGACTTTGTGTTAGCATTAGTTGTGGCCTTAGTTTTGATACATAAGGTTTGATAAACTTCCAATAAAATGTTCTTTACTACTTCTTGAAAGTGTTACTATTGTACTTCAATATGAGCTGAACTAGAAGGGACAATGACTCAGAGAAAATAATTATTTTCTTTTTTCATTTACAAGCTTTTACTTGTGCTCTTTTAGATGAGCTGCAACATTCAGTGGGCAAGCACATGCATCTTCAAAGATGCCATTTATTAACTCTGTTACCCCTGCATGATAACTAATGACATGCAACTATGCATGAGGATAAACTGATTTCAAGATACGTTTAAATCACTCAAAAGTCAGCCAGCAATTTTCTCTCCAGTATCCACAGTTGTGATGATTGTGGCGACAATGACAGGGGCAAACTTCCTGAAAGCCAAGTAGTATACTTTAGAATCTAATAATAAAAACACCCCATATGAAATATAAAACATATTTTAAAAATCCATTAAAAGACCTGCAATGTCCCCCTGCAACTCCTAACCAGTATTTTGCAATCTTAGATTTGTTTGGGAGGTGAATGTTTAAGGGAGAACATTCAGTGTTTGGGACTGAGCCTATGGCTGGCTCTTACCAAGTATTTTCTAGGATCAGTACAAGAATTGTCCAGTTCAGAAACTTCTGACTTTGCTTTTAATTTTTTGTTGTAAACTGTTTCAGGGACACTTTTAGTTTTTGCAGATGAAGTGATAAAGAACTGGAATGGGCTTTAGTAGTCTTCACAAAACTTCTTCCTCAAAAATCCTACCTTTGAATGTGCCAAGTGCTCTAAAATGCTGTAGTGGTCTTTATGGGGATGGTACCATCTCTGTAGAGGTGGTACTTATTTTTTGAGAGGTGACCACTTACTCTTCCAGTAGGTTGTATTTTGTGTCTTCTGAACTGAGGCCTTATTTCTGGCTTTTACAATGTACTTGATAAACCTTACTTTGTTCTTGCAGACATGGCAGCATTTGTTATGTAATAATAGTAAAAGGCTCCATAAACACAGGCCAATGACCTGGAGAGAGGTCTTGTAATTCACTCAGACTGTGGGAGTGACACAGCAGGGAAAAAGAAACAGTCAGTAGTAGTGATACTATCTCAATGTTTGGTTTTACTTTTGATTTTATTTTGCATTTCAAAGATTTTTGTGTTTCAAAACAATGCTTGTTCTGTCCTGCTGGCTGATGATCTCGGAGGTATGTGTACTGGGGTTGTTGCAGTTTCTGTTGACTTTTCTTGATAGTCACCACCTGACAACAATTGTGACAAAACAGAGATCAGAGCTTGGTAAGATCTGATCTCTGAACTTGTAACTGTCAGCTCAGCCCCAGCACTGACACTACATTTAATTCTGTGTGTTCTGTGAGGCTCACACCTATCCTGGTACATTTTTTTTTGTAGTTCTCTTGGTGTATCATAGGATATAGATTCCCACTTTTTTTCTTTTTATACTTTCCTGGTATCACAGAGGAAGAGAATAATTGGGTGGCATATTTTATCATCTCTGTTGTAGAACAGTGTCAAGGTTCAGAAGTCATGGCTATGTATGTCCTAGGTGTGCTGTTGAATGTGTCTTATTTATAGACTTGCAAAAATGTGTTAGTGTTTAACGAACAAGATCTGGCTTGGAGTACCTGGGACCTTTGCTGTGGAGGACAGTGATGTCAAATGGCATCTTAGGAAATGCAGTCCATTACACTGAAATCACTGGAACCTCTTTTTAAGAGCTTGTAGTAACAGTTGTTTAGAACTGTGCCAAAAATCAGTAATGCCATTAATGAATCCCTAATTAATCCCATGCAACTCTGAGTAAATTGAGAACTTTCAAATCAATAAAAATATCATGTTGGAATCCAGTGTACACCAAATACTACAAACACTGACTTATTTTAGAGCTGTCTTTTACATTCTAGGTTTGTGACCTCAAACATACTTGGTTTGTGTTTATGCATGGGAAAGTTTCCATGGTACAGTTAAGTCATCAACAATCAGACAATTAAGGTTACATGTAGTGCATCATGTAGAGGCTCTGTTTGAGTTAAGCATCTTGAGTGTTTTGCTGGTATGCTTGACTTTACCATGTACAACAGAGCTGTGCTTAATCATGCTATTGGAGCTTGGCGAAGAGGAAAAGGGAAACCCTAACAATTTGTCTGGGAACAGAGCAGAGGCCAAAGAAGCAGTTTGTAACAAGAGGGATAAGAACGGAGCCACTAGGAAGGGACACAGCTGGCCCTGAACTCTTAAGCTAAGCCACAGGCCTGAATGGCAGCCCAAAGGGGAGGGCATCAGGGTCCATGTTGATCTCTTCGTCTCTGGTCTCTCAAGTTCATAGTAGAGTTCATATATGTCTTGGTTTTAGAAGACAGGTGTCTGCTAGGGAGAGCAGGAGCCTCCCTTGGGATGAACGAATGTAGACCCCCTCCCTCCGAATTATTATAAATTTGAAATCAAGGGGCTTTCAGGCAGAGATCTGGGGATAGGAATAACAGTTCTTTACTAGTATAACCAGGCAAACAAACAGCAATAACTACAGCAATAACAAGAACACAGAACCAGGGACCCCGGGACAGCTTTCTCGGCTGAGATGGGATGGAGGAGAGGCTTTGTTTTCACAAACCCCTCGGGCAGTCAGTCCTGGTGCTCCTGAAGGGCTCCGAGGAACAGTCGGCTGGAACAGCAGGGATGAGCTGAGATCCTGGGCCGGTGGCTGAGGTGTATCAGCAGCTCCATGGCGGTGCCTGGCACTGCCACACGTCCCGGCAGGACAGGGGGTGCGAGGCCACCAGCAAAGAGGGGAGAAGGAGAAGAAGCAGCCGCTCCGTCTGGGTGATGGCGAAATTCCCTTCTCTCCACCGCAGCAGCTTCGCGACCCAGCACACCAACGTCCTTCCCCGAAGAGACTGGTGAAAGCCAGCTAAAAAACTGTCCCCACCCTCTTTTTCTGCCCCCTTTCCCTCCCCCCCTGGGCCCGGCCACTCCTTGTCCGTTGTGAGCACCCCTAAGTACCGGTAGTTAGGTTGTCTCAGCACATAATGGGTAAAAAATTCCCAGGGCAGGCCAGAAGGACAAAACAAAAAAAAAAGGACAACTAACCCTCAACACTATATAAAACTTCTCTTCCTGCAGTGTGGCTGCAGCTCAGGAAGACATTTCTGTTGTGGCTGGCATTGTTGGCGATCATGTGGTGGTTAAGTAATGAAGCAGAATGTGCAAAAATCCTTCAATTGTTAAATCCCTGCCCTGAGAAAGTTTTGCAGCCTATGCGTAGTTCTGGGATATTACAATGTAAACTTTTGTCAGGAAAATAAAACCACAAACACAAGAGGTTTATGTCCGGAAAGGAGACAGAGAAGTCCTTTTACTTTATTCAAATAAAGGGAGAGGCCATGGGGCATTCCCCTGGGGTCTCCCAAAGTTTTGGAGGACACACCCTCCTTTTAATCCTAATTTTCCAGCCACTTGTCCCTCTCTCTTTCCCCATTGGCTGAGGTACTTGAGAGGTACAGACTTGCCAGAATGCCTAAGATTCCCCTCTAATGTATAACCCTCCGTCTTTCTAATTGTTAGGAATTCATGGTGTTTACCCATTGTCTCTTTCATCTTTCAATATCCAATTTCATACAGTTTGTTTGTAAATGCAAGTATCTTTTTTCCCATTCATGAATCAGTGGAATCTTTCCCATTGTTTCTTTATCTCAGAGTGCTAGTTTTATTTACCAGCCGACCCACAGCTTGTTTGTAAAGACAAATCTGTCATTCCTCTCACTTTGTTAGCAGAAGTTTTAATCCCAAATAACAAAAGAACTGAGTATTATAGCATTGGGTGGTGAGGAAAAGAGTCTGGGCAGGCTACAATCATACTCGCACACACGCTCACTAGCATGCCACAGATAGCAGAGCAATGGCAGAGAGACAGGAAGGATCTTTGTATGGAGTTCCAGTGGGGTTTATTGCAGCCACACACCAAAAGGGTCCAAGGACAAAGCCAAGGAACAATGCAGGGTCCAGGAATATATATGGGGTATGAGGGGGTGGATCCAAGGGTCCAATAGGAACAGGGTAAAGTGGTGCATGGGCAGGGTCAGGGAGAACCAATGGGAATAGGGGTGGAGGATTGCAGCAAACTGGGGCCAGTGGGAAAACATGGAAGGGACGACTTTCTAGGGGAAGTGTATAGAAGGTAAAAAAAAGGGGAGGAATGGCCAACAGGCCAACTGGGTACACATAACTGGGTTGCAGTGAAATGGTACAAAATGGTGCAAAGAACTATGGGAAAAGATTTCTTCCTTCTATTCTTATAGGAGGGAAGACCTTCTCTTTATGCTTTAACTTCATACATTAGAGGCCTCCTTCCATACCATCACTGTCCTTGGCTCTGGAGCCTCCACAGAATATAAGGGCAATTGTACCAAATGCATTTGCCCCATAGATTGCTTGTAGTTGCTTATAACCCCTCACACCGTTGGAGGTTTTTTTGTGGACTCTTACCTGATGGATGTGCTCGTCTGTTGAGACAGATTTCAGGAGAAAATGCCCTGGAATGAGCATTTCCTCTAAACAGAAATGGCCTCAATAAATCCATTTTTTTCAGCCAATGAGAGAAATGGTTACCGGGGGGCATAAGTGAAAAAAAACCCTGTTTATTAACAAAAAAAAAAAAAAAGAAAAAAAAAAAAAAGGCAAAAAAAAAAAAAAGCTGTCCTCAAGGCACAGAAAAAGAAAGAAAAAAAATGAATAAATTTTAGATACTGAAATTGTGGAACCTTATCCCCTCCCAGAGACGCAGTCTCAGCCTACTCCCGGCCGCCCGCGCGCTCCCCTCGCTGCATTTCCGGGCACGGCCGCCAGGGGGCGCTGTGCCGCGGCTCACGCGTCTCTCCCGCGGGAATGGCAGGCGCAGTCGGCGGAAGATAGGGATAAGGAGCTTCCTGTAGCAACCCCCAGAACCATGGTGGATAGCAGAAGGAGTTGTATCAGGAATCTCAGGAGAAGCAAGCTGGGATGGCAGGATGGGCTCACCAGGAGGTAGCAAGCAAGCGGCAGCAGAAACTCCACAGCTGCAAGCTGGACCGCAGGCCCTGGTGGCAGGCAGGGGGTGAAGTACTGTAGTGTAGCAAGAGTCCCAGAGCAATGGCAGAGGCATGCTCTAAGATGTTACACATACTAGCAGATAATCAGTAGAAGCATCATATAGTTCTAGAGAATGTGCAAGTGTCTTATGATTGCACAAATAGTACATCTACTGTAAAACTGTTGCTAAGCAAACTAAACACTGGTGATTATCAGCAGTCAGAAGTGCTCACAGAATACATAAGTGGAAAAATTTCCATATGTAGGTCTTTTTAAAATGACATATGAGTGTATTGGTGGTGGAGGTTGTATTTTCCACTTTTTAGCCTTTACTATTTTGAAAGCCACTTTTAAAAGAGTACTTTGATGAATTTCAAAAGAAGAAATACATTTAAAGGAATAATTCCTTTAAAATATTCCTCTTAAATGGATGTAGAATAGGCCTAGGAGGAAGAGGCTATGTCTCGGGTTCTATGGTTCAAAAGGATTGGCTGGGGTCCCCTGTTTGAGTTTGAGTCTGACCTACCAGTAACATGCCTGGGGACTTGTTTACTTCTATCTTCTAACGAGCTAGGCTAGTTGAGTTGGTGTCTGTTAAGCCAAATTATCTGTACAGTTATAGACCAGCGGTTCCCCCTTTCTGTTTTAAAAAATGCAAGATGTTCTCTGTCATCCTTTTGCGAAGGCCTTTTGCAGACAGGATGACAGGACAGCATGATGACACAGATGACTCTATCCAACTCAGCAAGCCTGGCCTCTCCCAGCCAGTGATGTATCCCCATGTATCATTGAAGTTGTAACATTCATTCCTGCTGTCAGGCAGGATCACCAACAATACAAGTTTTCAAGATGGCACAGTACAGGCTTATTTGGAAGTTATAAACTTGCAACTTAACTATAAACAGGAAATATTTCAACTTTTAAAACTGTGGGAAGCCAATAGGGAAATAATCTTAGTTCAGGTCTGTGACTCATATCCTTAAATATATAAAATCCTCAATTCCTCATCTTTAAATATACAAAATCTGCATGTCCTTAAATAGATAAAGTCTTTAAATAAACTGTTATCTCAAAAGGTCCCACATTTCCATGTATCAGTTACACTAGTTGTTTTAACTCACTGCTCCACCACGTCTGCTGAAGCTTCATCAGGAAGATGTTGTCTCTGGTCCTGAGCAGGATGCAGGGCAGGGCAGAGACACCTGGCAGGTACCCATTGTGTTCTGGTGTCCATGGAAACACAAGCATACCCATGTCTCCACATAATAAGATCTCATGGACCTTCTCACTTATTAGTGACAATATCTTTTACCGTTACTTTGGGTTTAGGTGACTGGGCATCACCACATGACTGCAGTGATAGAAAATTATTTAAGATTACTGGATTCTGAGATTGTTCTGGTACTGTTAAGTGATTCAGGGTATGAACAACTTTTGCTACTCTGCTCTGTGAGGTTTCACCACACATTCCCCCTTTCTGTTTATCTAAAATGCATTTTAAAGTGTCATGTGTTTGTTCTACGATGGCCTGTCCAGTTGCTAAGCAGTGTGGTGTGTGACACCCCAGAGCTGTAGGAATTGTCTCGTTTTTTGTGATGCATATGCAGGTCTGTTATCCATTTTGATGTTATGAGAGACACCCAAAGCAGCAAAGGCCAATTTCTAATGTGCAATCATCCCAACCATTTTTCCCTTGAGTGAATTGAAGTCCATATGTCTGAGGAAAAAGTATCAGTTGACACGTGCATATTTTAAACATCCAAATTTGGAGATGTGTGTGATGTCAGCCTGACAGATTTGTAAAGCCCTTAAGTCACAGGCATTAACTCCCATCTGTGGTGGAGAAGTGTGGCCCTGGCCATCAGCACAAGTATTGACTGTATTACGAGCCTCTGTGTTTGACAGCAGAAATTGCCTCTGCAGAGCTCAAACATTCTGATGGAAGAGTGTGTGTGATACTTTTGCTTGGGCAAGCATGTCTGGCTACAGTGCTGTCCAGACAAGGCTAGCTAGGTGATCTGCTCGTGCATTGCCCTCTGTAATAAAACCTGGGAAGTTTGTATGGCTTCTAACGTGAAGGATGTAGTAAGAGCTTGAATGGTATGCCACAAAGTTTTTAGTAGTCCAAATGATTATGTGTTTTCAATTTCTCTTAACAAAGCTCAGTCTTACCTTGTGTGATGTCCTCAACACAGGCAGTCAGTGACAATATTTAAAGAATACACTGAAAAGCTACAGCATGTAGCTCCTCTAACTGAGGTGAACCATTCTTATAACTTTACAATGTTTGTCATTCACTTTCTTCCTTCCATGTCACAATTGCTTTTCCTGTTGTCGTGGTTTAAAACCAATAACTAAGAAAATTACTTATTTCTTGCTGTGAGATATGGATTAGAATAAG